>NC_088930.1:20752500-20950000 GCF_038396675.1 Hydra vulgaris | reverse complement strand
CATTGGGAAAAAAATTACCTAATGATAATTTAATAATTAATAACTGATTTAGTTATTTAAAATGGTGGTTTTTCTTTACTAATGCAAATATAAAATATATGTTTTCATGACAGCTAAAGATGCTCCTGCGTCGAAAGCTAATCTGGAGTCTGCCAGGAGAAGCATTGAATATCGCATTAGAGAGGAAGCGAAAATCACAAGAACGTTATTTAGTCTTAACAATAACACTGTTAATATCCAAAAAATAATAACCGAACAGACAATTAACGAATTACCATTCAACCAAATAGAGAATTTTCATGATTTTGACAACCAATAAAAGAGTGATGTAGTAATGATTCAAAAACTGGTAAATGATTTAGTATTGATTCAAAAAATGCTAGAAATATTTGTTTTAAGTCTGCTACGAAGTATTGCATTATTAAATATTATTTTTTATTTATATTTAATGTTATATTTAATTATTTGATATTTAGTATACAAATTTTATTTATAGATTAATTTTTTTTTTAGAAATGCTTCATGATGTTAAATGTGAAAAGTACTTTAAAACTTTCGGAAAATTTATCTTTTGTAATTCAAAAGAATATTTTACCGAATATTCAAGTGCTTTACAGTGCCTTTGGACGAGAGTCAAATGGTGTAAAAATAATGAATTTTTCTGGCACAGAAACTTACAAATATTTGCTAGGTATATTGTCTTATTTCTAACTTTACCAAACATAAATAAAGTATTATTTTATGTAATTTCTTACTTAACCCTTAAAATACACAGTTTAGATGTTTATTTTAGAAGTAATTACAATAAGATTTCCTGAGATAAGCGAAAAACAAATTTCTAGTCAAATAAGTCGCTGGTTTTCAGGTGCGAAGGATAGAGATGGTGGAAAGAAAAATAGATTGTTAAATAAAAAGAGAAGTGAGTGTTGAAAACGAAGACGAAGTTCAATAAATTTTTTTTTTTTGAATTATACATAAAAACATTGAAAAATAATATTTTGTTTGTCTTAAAAGATTACCTTATAAAATTGATGCTATAGTGTCATATATATATATATATATATATATATATATATATATATATATATATATATATATATATATATATATATATATATATATATATATATATACATATATATATATATATATATATATATATACATATATATATACATATATATGTATATATATATATATGTATATATATATATATATATACATATATATATATATATATATATATATATATATATATACATATATATATATATATATATATATATATATATATACATATATATATATATATATATATATATATATATATATATATATTATATATATATATATATATATATATATATATATATATATATATAATGTATATATATATATAATTTTCCCAGACAGTTACCGGTAACGGCCGTTACAAAACCCAGTACTGGCTACCAATAGCGTGACAGCTCTCAATTTTTCAAGAAATTTCTTGAAATGCCATTTCTAGCACTTGAGAGTGGAATAGCACTTAAGTGCTATTCCACTCTCAGGTGCTAGCAATGGTTAAGAATAAACAGCCAGTACTGGCAAAACGTTATCATCCCAGATAACTGCCAATGCACAACCAGTACTGGCTACCTGTATTCCGCCAGTGTTAAACAGTACTGGCGCAATACTATGCCTGTTGCGAATTTTTAATTGAGGCAGTACTATGCCATTACCAGATGCCAGCAATGGTTAAGTACTGGACATCCAGGTCTGGCAAAGCGTTATCATGCCATGTAAATGCCAATGCAGAACCAGTACTGACTGCCAGTCTTGCACCAGTATTAGACAGTACTGGCGCTGTACTGCGCCTGTTGTGAATTTTTGCTTGGGTGGAACGCCAATGCAATCTAAATTTGGAAGACATGTAAAAAAAAAAGCTTACCACAAGATTCTAAAAAAGTTGTACGAGACCATATAAATCTTTTCCCAGGAATTGAGGCTCATTATTGCAGGAAAAAGACATTTAACGAATATATGGAAGGGTCACTCAATATAGGTAAACTGTATGATCTTTTTAAAATATATTGTGATGAAAATGACTATAGACCAGTAAAAGAACAAATGTATCGTTATATCTTCAATCACAAGTTCAGCATAGAATTTCAAAAACTAAAGAAAGATTTATGTGACACATGCTATGAATATTGAAACATTGTTAATGCAAGCAATGAGCAGGCAGATAGTTATAATAAGCACATAACATCAAGGAATGATACCAAAACTGAACGCAAATAAGTTGTCAAAATGCTGATCGTAAAACTGTAATTGTTTGTATTGATCTTAAAAATGTTTTAATTTTGCTTCGAGCTAATGTTGGAAACTTTTATTACAAACAGAAAATTTCAAATTATAACTTAACTGGTCATTGTTTGCTTAACAAGAAAGGTTATTGCATTTTTGCAATAATCTTTCTTGGTAAGCGAACAATGACCTTTGGCATGAAGCTATGACTGGTCGTGGAGGAAATGATCTTGTCAGTGCTGTAACATGTCTGCTAACAAGAATGTGATATAATTAATAGTCAAATTGAAAAATATCTCTCTGCTGCTGAAATATGTAGTCTGCTTGGACTAGAAAGAGCTATTAAAAATGTAAACCGTAAAAAACCATTCTCTGTTTACAAAATGCAATTAGTAGATGTGAAGAATTTTTCAGTTGTTGCTGGATGTTGTCAAGTTATAAGTTAGTGCCTTATACAAGAGTTAAAAATCTTTTTTATCAAAATGGACTGCCATACTATGTTTTTTTTAAAACCTTGTTTTCAGATAATTATCCACAAGCTTGTATTAATAAATTTGTCGAGCGAGCAGCATCAAGCATTATTGCCAAACCATTAAAGACAAATATACCAATGGCAGCTTGCTTACGTGCTCCTTATCAGCCTTTATCTGCTGAAAAAGCCAATGATATCATTTCCATGTATTCATACATGCCTGCTGATATATGTTGATATTGCATTTTACAAAGCATTAATAAAGTGAACTTTTTTTATATATGACTTTCTCTGTTATTTATTTAGTATTGATATATAAAACATAATTATTATTATTTAGAAATCTTGATAAAATTCCTTGTTTAGCTTATTATTTATAATAGTTTTTAATAAATAGTTAAACTCTTGTAATGGAATCACAGGTATAAGAAAAATAAAATCAAGTTAATCTTGCATGTTGTTTGTAATTAAATGAGTTTGATTTTGTGTTAATATCTGTAATACTTAAATAACTGATGGAAAACTTTAAAAAAGCTATTTCTTTAATAAATATTTTTCATCCCTTTCCTATACCCTATATATTACCCTTTTTTATTATGTAGCAAAGTGTTCTGTTTTAAATTAGATGTCTTAGTCTTGTTCAGAGCCGGCGCAAACAGGTATCAAATAAACTTGTAAGAACAGTGCAGTAGCTAGTGGGTTGGAGGCCCTCTTTAAATAAATAACCCTCATTAGGGTCCCAAAATAATTAAAAAAACTTCCATTTTTAGGTATTACAAAAAAAATACTCCTTTTATTTTAAAAAGAGTTCCCATAGATTCACTGGGTCCCAACCAACCCTAATTGGGGCATAGGGGTGCTTAGCAACAGCACCCTCACGCCCCTAAATTAAAGTTGAATGACAAAGAGTAAGAAGAATGACTACCTAGAACAAAATTTCATCGATTTTCAACATGTCTTTGTTAAAAAATGTAGTTAATATATTTAATATATAAGATGTAACAAAATAACATTTTTGTATTTTACAAAAAGCTAAAGTTATTTTGTTCTCCAAAAGAGGGTGGGAAAATATGGGTGTTAGCGTAATTTTTATAAGTTTTTTTTACTTAAAAATAAACAACGGAACAATCATAAATCTAAAGAAAAACTTTATTTCCCAAATAATTTTTTCAATTTAGCAGCAAGCAAACTCGAACTTTGACATCGATTTTCTCAGTTTGCAAAAACATGGACTTAAAACAAGATAGTTCTAACGTCACGATATATATATATATATATATATATATATATATATATATATATATATATATATATATATATATATATATATATATATATATATATATATATATATATATATATACATATATAAATTAGAAAAATGTTTTAAAAAAACATCGTGCTTGACAACAAACAACAGTTTAACTTTATTTTATTATGAACCGAAGTATATAACAACAACAATTCTACAAAAAGCTACACAAAATAAAACTATTACTTTAAATAATTTAATATAAATAGATAATAGATAAGCAAATATAACAAAAGGTTGCAAAAAATTTCATTAGAAAAACAACTAAAAGCGATTTAGGTTCTCTTTAGCCATATGTTTCCTCTGTCTGCATTTGTTTAAAAAGTTCTCAGTCAGAAAAAGCGGCACGAATGAACATTTGATAATATTATTGATAACTTGTTGTATTATGGTATAGTTTGTATTTAGTATATTGTATTATTATACTATACTTAATGCAGTATCTCACTTAATTCTCCAAATCTTCCACAACATATTTAAAGGATATTTCTCTACTCAAAATATAAATACTTCAATAAAAATATCACTTCTTCCAATTAAAATAATTTATAAAAATCAGTAGTTTATAAAGTAAATTTTTGCATATTGTAAGATATGCAGAAATTTTCGATCAGTATTTGTTCAGCGCATTTTTTCAAAAAATATATATTTTATCGAAAGAAAAAGGTTAGATAGGAATTAATTATACGTAGTCAAAAGGAGCTTGCTGAAGACTGAAACTAGTCTTGTCATAAAGTACCTTAACATAGAAGTGTAGTACATATGAACAAGTCACTTTGTAATTTATATATGTATCAATCAATTAAATTTAGTGTTTGATAAAGTTTTGGTTTTACTAAAAACAAAACGTTATCTAACACGTGGAAGAAAAAAAATAGAACATAAGTATTCATTTTCATGGAAAAATTTAATTGCTTGATAAAACAATTATTTTTTGCAAGTTCTCTTAAAATGCGCAAACAAAAATAGTACTAAAACTATTTAGAATTAAAGACTCTTTAGAAATATATTACCGAAAATTATCAGATACTAGAGAGTTGCCTATACAAGAAAATCATCGGCAGTTACTCACATTAGGGGGAATTTTTCTATAATATTTCCTTATGGCATTTTTCGGGTTTAAACTTGATCCCAATATAGATATGTTTTGAATATTGAAATGCTCCAAGAAGGCCCCAACGGTATTGACACAAAGCGCAGCGGGAGTGAAAATTCATTTAGGACGTCGCTTATTTGGGAGTTCTTTGATTTGCATTACCGAATAAAGACCGAAAAAACTCGGTCTTTGTAACCGATGCATGTCTTGACATAATAATACCGGTCTTCATTACCGATGTATCAGTAATGTCAAAATAGTTATGTTGCAAATACAGCCAGAAAAGACATCGAACCTTGATCAAGCGCTTTTTTTTTTCTCCACAGAAAAAGTTCAACTAATATATGTTCTAACTAAATGTCCGATTATGCATTTCACAAAATTTCAAGTTTGTAGACGTTGAACATTGTGGACCTTAGCAATTTCTTTCAAATAATAACAAAGCTATATACGATGAGATAGCATTTTATCATAAAAACATTTAAAAGTGCCATGAGGAAAAGGTGGTAAAATATTTATAGAAGAATTAAACTTTTGGCTAAAACAATTTAATAATCAAACAAAACTGAATGAAACAACCATGAAATGCTTCATAATAATTCCTTCCTTTATGCTACAAAAGTCCTCAAAATGGTCCAAAGCCAAAGAATATGTAGAATATTGAGAGAATTACATTATGTGAGACGAATTACATTATGGTGGAATGGGAACTTTAGTTAATTTATGCAGAAAATTAGATATATTCAGAGCAAAGTTAACACCTCAAAAAAGAAAAGGGTATTTGCAAAACTAATTATGGAAGGTAAAGTTGCTGCTGCACTAATAGTTTTAGATAGGGAGTCATCTGGTATTTTGCAGTGCTTGGAAAAAGTATTGAAAGAATTGAAAAGTAAACACCCAGACGAATCTTCGGTACAAGATAACTGTTTGCTATACGGCCCGTTACAAAACACTCTAGAATGTTTTTTTGATTCAATTGATGAGATAAGCATACTTTACTCAGCTTCAAAAACTAAAGGATCTGCAGGCCCTTCTGGTATGGATACAGACCTTTACCGTTGAGTCTTATGCTCAAGATGTTTCGGACCATTTTGTTAGACGCTTCAAAAAGAAGTAGTGATATTAATAAAAAGCATTGCAACAAAATTATACTATCCTGACCCTATATTGCTTTTCGGTTAATTCCCTTGGACAAAAATCACTGGATTTGCCCCATAGAAATAGGGAAAGTGTTACGAAGGATTGTAGATAAAGCTATATGTCTACACTGTCAAAAAGAAATCAAAGAAGCAACTGGACCACTAAAAGCCTGCACAGAACACAATGCAGTAGGAAAAGCTGCCATGCAAGAGAAATTTTATCAAGAAGATACAAATGGGATTTTGCTGATCAGAGCCAAGAACGCGTTTAACTGTCTAAAGCTCTCTGCTACACTACATGATACACTTGTCCAATTTACTTACCAGATACTTAATCAATTAACTTAAACCAGCATAACTATTCATCTACGGCATAGAAACTATCTTCGAGAGAAGGAACCGCACAAGGCAACCCCCTCGCTATGCCATGGTACTTTCTTAGCATTGTGACAATCATAAATGCATTGAAACTAGTAGAGCTTGAAGTAAAACAAGTATGGTTGCCCGACAATGCCACCGCTGTAGGAAAACTGCAGTCGATAAAAAAGTGTTATAAATGCCTTTAGGAAGTTGGAGCTTTACAGTGTAAATTAGTCGAAATGCTGGTAATTAATTGTAAAATCTGATAATCAAACTGAAAAAGCAAAACTTATGTCGGAAACTCTATAATTATTTATAAAAGTATAACTACCCAGGGAAAATATTTATAAAAATATAACTACCCAGGGAAAAAGGCAATTAGGAGTCACTCTTAGTTCGGAAGCATACAAAAAAGCGTATTGTGAGGATTAATTCTGTAAATGGTCTAATGAAGTTAACTATCTCTGCAACATCGCTTATACACAACTACAAGCTGTTCATGCAGATTTTGTTTAAGGATATAGATCTAAATTCACATACGTCTTACGCACAATTAAAGCCTTCAAAGAATTTGTAACACCAGTTGAAAAATGATTATCAGAATTTTTTTTACCAGTGTTGTTTGGTACTAAGTATTTCAGTATCAAGAAAAACAGGGAGTTATTGGCGCTGAATCCATCAGAGGAGGGCTCGGAATTTGTAATTTAATAACTTAAGCCAAGGAACAGCATACTACCTTTTGTTAGACTTGTTAGATTTCATGAAAGAAAAAGATGATTTTGGTAAAACGGTTTCAGAAAAAAAAAAGAAAACAAACATGGATAAATCGAAAAAAAAAAAAAAAAAAGGATGTCAAATAATAAACTTAAAAAAGAAAATTTTAAACTTAAAAAAAAAAAAATCTTAAACTACTGGTTGAACAGGTCTCTGACAAAGACGGTAGCAGCTAGTTAAATATTTTACCAATTAAAGAACAAAATCTAGATCTGAATAAGGAAGAGTTTAAGGTCAACCTTAGATTGAGATACAACACGGTTGTTTCACGCAATGTAAAATTTGGCATTACGTCACGAGTTTATCAAAAAAAAAAAAAATTCTTGCAAAAAAAGTATAAAAATGCACCAACTTTAAAACCATGTCATATTTTTTTTTTATAAAAGCTTTTTATTTCAAATAAAAAAATTATAAAAGATAAATCTTTCCTTGTTAAATAAATGTTTACATTAAACGAAATAAAAATTATTATTGTTAAAATATTGTTAATGAGACGTGAATCACTTTTTTGTTTTTTGCGATTTTTACGGAAAAACTGTCTTGGGCCAACTAAGATTTGATAACATATCTACTTGTCTGTTCTAGCATATTCTTAAGTTACTCTGTTAATTTTATTACATAAAGTTGTTTTTTAAGGCATTTATATGTTTAGTTTTATAATTTACAAATGTAAAACACAAAATCTTTGACGAGTAACTTAAGTTATTAAAACTTCACCCTTTTATGCGTACCAAAATGGAAAAATTATTTTATGTACCTCAGGCTATGTTATCAAATATATTTTCAAACTTGGCATGTTTTAGGCCGGCGTCTGTTAAAAAAAAAGGCTTCTAGAAAAGACTTTTGTTAGACATTTTTAGTAACTGATTTTCGAAAGGGTTATTTTGAAGATCTAAATGACATGATATTATACCCAAAAGATCCCAGATTTTTAGAGTCCCAATAACCGGATAACCAAGGTCAAATATTTGTTGTATATAAAAACCATCCTGTTATTTTAAGAAAGACGGTTTCTACTAACTAAAAAAAACTTAAGTTTGCTTTTTGTTTAATTACCCCCAAATAAATATTTGTGATTTCAAATTTTGTTTGTGTATTCCTCAATAAATTGCCAATATTATATAAAATTTCGGACGATTTATGATATGGGTAACCTGACTTCTACGCCTTTGTATTTTTGTGCGCTGTTTTCTTTGGATAATATCAGTTACCATATTTATGCTCCGCTTCAAAAGAGTATTGTATTCAAAACATAAATATTATTATTACTAAAATTTTTATTTTTATTACTACTGTCAATGCTTATCTCACAGTTTAATGTCCGAAAATATAAAAATAACAATGATATAATAAAAAAAGTAAGCATTTATTCCATATTACTGTCGGTATCTGACTCAGACTCGGATAGTTTGTCTGACTGTTCGTCATCCTCCTCATTGGGATGGTTATTGCTGCAGACATTACATTTGCAAAGATCTGTGCAAATTATACCAGCTTTGTTGCATGAACGTCTTTTTGTGGAACAATCACCACGGCAATAACAATGAACAAAATCAAACACTGAATCTGGTGCAGCAGGCAATTCCATCCAAGATATGGCAATGGAACTTTGATCATTAAACCGACCCTTTCCAAAATGACTTGATAGATTAATAAATGCTACATGTGATCTTTTTCTTATAAAAGCTTCATAATTAGTTCTTTTTATGTTTTGCGCAAGCGAATTTTTATTCGGTGGCAACGTTTCCTCGCTAAATTTACCAGATTTAAATAATGTGTAACGAGCTACATTAACTGATTCTTCTTGTTTAGCCTCGTATAAATCACAGACATATTTTTCCAGCATATTTATTAGTTCGTCAGATGGTGGTACTGAATCACCTAGAGTTTTAAAAGCTTCTAAATATTTTACTTTCTTCCGTAGGACTTTGAAAGCTATTACTTTTCCTTTTCCATAAAATGCACTTGCTGAGTCCTAAATACCGATTATAAATATAAATAACTTGAATAAATTTAAAAATCTGAATTTACAGGTTTTACCCCGTCTAAACATTATTATATTTTCTAAATAAACAAAAATCGTCACCTGTAAGCAAATGAAAGCCAGTCATAGCAATCGACAAATCTTTACCAAGATCAGATTCACATTTTTTTATATTAGTGATATGACATTTGTTACCAGCACCAGAATCAAAGCATTTAGTTGACGGAAGGCAAGTTGACAGAGCAAACACAAACACATCAGTGTCAGGACTTCTAATTACAACATTTTGATAGTGCAGTGACGCATGTGATGCATGTAAAATCAACCTAGTATCAGCTTCTTCGTGGTCACTGGCAAGCTCATGGACTTCACTTAAAACAATTAGGTTGTCAATTGAGTGAATTTTTTTACACAAGTTTGTGTGTGTTACGTAGAGAGTTATGTTGCCAAGAATTTGTGGATCACACTCACACCATGACGTGTATAGAAAATTTATTAGTTCCTCTTTATTTCGTCCGAGAGATATTATTTTTTTCCACTGCTTTGGTACCTGTCAAGAATAGTTAATCAGAGTATTTTTTTTCTTTTTCGAATCTTGAATCTTATGATATGCATTCGTTTCACATCTTAAATAAAGTATAAAAATCATATAAAATGAATATTAGGGCTAAATAACTTTTAATTGTTAATTGGGGTAACCTATTTGGTTTCTTAGAGAAAAAATATAATAAAAGAAAACCGATTCAAAAATATTTCTAATTATAAAATTTTCGTGATCACCAACCTTCTCAAGAATTATACAACGTTATATAAAAAAACTACAATTTTTCGATAAAATTTAGAAGATATAATGTTTGAACAATTATTTAACAGTTTTATCGAAAAAAATATATTAATTTTTTGTCATAAAAAAAAGTAAATACATTTTTACAAAAAAGCGATAAAAATCATTCGCAAATAAAAAATATTTAAAAACTTTAAAAATAAATCATTTCAAAAATATATAATTACTGAAATAAATTAGTTTTGTATAAAACAATACAAAATTTCCTTATTTAAAAAAAATCACAAAGCCTTGTTAGTAAACTTGTGTAGCACTAATGAACAATAACAACAATTCTATCATTTCAATAAAAGATGGCCTGAATGCAAAGGTTGGTGACTGTTGATTTAATTCGAGAATAAAATCATCATATCTTTAACAAAATAATAGTCAAGAAATATGAAAATTTAGCAAAATGATTGGAAACTGAAGGGTTTTTTAATAATTTCGGCAAAAAAATTGCGGATCCACGCTGTCTTAAAATGACAGTTAATAGAAACCACAACAAAAGTACTTCGCAAAGATTGACAAGTATTTGTCCTCTACTAGATGATCTGTAAACTGATTAGGAAGTTTCTCTCTCAGCATTGCAATATGAGTATTGAGGCAATCCAGTTCATTTAAATTCAATGTTTCAGTGAATGAATGCAGTCTTAATCGTTGTAACGCCTTGCATAAGATTTTATAGGCATATACTGAACAATTATAGTGCTTACCTCGTAACACTCCATTCAAAGAGCCAGATGCTACAACACCAGATTCAATAAGAATATCCTGTAAAAAAGAAAGTGAATTTTTTTCTAAGGGCTGTCCCAACGGGGGTGTAGGAGACTACAAAAACCTGTAGGCAAATGTAGATCTTCTGTCAGCTAATATAAATATCAGAGGAACTATTTTTTTTAAAGATCTTAATAAAATAGAACTTTAGTCAGCAAAAGGACATATTTCACCCCACCCTCCTCCGCTATACTGTTCTCTTTTGGACGCCACTAGTTTTGCAGTCAAAAAAAATGTAAAACTCCTACCTAAACATTCTAAAAATTTAAATGAAATAAATTTGAAAATTGTAAAAGTCCAAACAGAAAGTATTACAATAAAAAAATAAATTTGAATAGTAAATGATGAAATTAGCGCAAATAAAAGCAATAAGAAATTAATACCTGCAAACCAGAGTCTGTAAATCGTTTACCTATAGCAATAATGTACGACATTGCTGCATGAAAATCACCAATACGGATGATAATATGCTCCATTAACATGGCGTTTTTCCATCTTACTTGTTGAGCTTTAGCATATAATGCTTCATCAAATACCACAATCATATGATGCGATAATTTATCTGCTATTGCAATACTTTTCAGAAGAATTACATTTACTGTTGAAATTTTAGTAACTGGTGCATTTATTACAGGTAAGTAACCAACAACATATTTATCTAAAGGATTTGCTTGAAGAAGGGTTTTGAAGCCAGTCCATCCAGGAAGCAAAATATCAGAACCGTTAACCTTACACAAGATATAAGCAAAGCTTATAAGTCTTGAAAAAGATTGATCTATTATATGATCATCCTCATTAATTGAAATTGGATTCTTTCTGAAAAGGAAATATAATTCTGGTGACTTTTTCTGCCTTAAAATATATTGTGGTATCTCTATATTAGGGTTAGGCAATGACTGTTCACTTTTTTTAATGTTAATCACAGATTGATTTAATGCAATACTAGGGTTTTCCACCTTCATTTGTATAATAAATAATAATAAGTTTCCTCTCCAAAGTCAATGTTGTCTCATACAAGTGTGGTAAATTGACCATGGTTAATATTTGAACCAATAATAACATCATCACTTATATTAAGTATTGCCAATCCTGTTTCATGTGATCTAACAACTGAATTCGATACGCAGTTTCCAAAACCGTTTAGAATACTTATAAGCTTTTTTGATCCTGTAATTTGTCAGCCATACTAAGTGCTAGATGTTTTGGAGGAAGTTTTTTCTTTTTGAATGTAAGAAAATAAGATCCTGCGCAATGCTTAAAACTTCGACTCTACCTTTTACATCTAGTTTTACTTTACATTCGGATGTTGGCTCATCTAAAAGCCCAAATGTTCATGCTAAAAAATTAAATACTAAATCTGGTACAAATTCATCTGCACATTTCAAATTTAGATCTGTTGCTTTAGGAGGCCATTTGCATTTTGTTGATGGAACTTGTTTCAGGTTATTTCTTAATTCTAGTGCTGCAGAATATCATATCTGCAAAGAATTTGCAACTGTTTTTTTACTAGAACAGGATCATCACTGAAATCTGAATCTATAATACTGCTATTTTGTTCTTTGACTGTACTATTTGCAGACTCGATAACTGACCCAATATTGATATTTGAATGATAAACTTATTGCTCACTTATTGCTTTATTATCTGGGCTATAAAATATTAAATCTGGAAATTTCTGCTGTACTCTCCATTTCAACCTAGCGTTGTTATACTTGGATGCATCAAGACTTTCTGCTGATTTCACAATTTTTACAAATGAAGAAAAAATATTAGACATTGAAAGACTTTCTCCATCATCATAAAGCTGTTTCTCTATTTGTTCAGATAGTATAAGAAATGAATGTTCATGAAGAGATCTAGGCTTCTCACTTGGTTTACGAGTAATAAAAGCAGTTTATTTGGCATAACAATACTTATGATACTTTAACTCTATACAGGAGCAGTCTTTGTCTCTAAAATGCAGCAATATATCTTCGTTTTTTTATTTTCTGCTGCTTCTCGAAGACAGCCAGCATCAGAAGTAAGACAGTGAACTAATCTTGATCTTCCCTTTATTTTTGACATCTAATAATAGGCACAAAAAATACAACTAAATAATTCCAACTTCATAAAACTAAATAACTAGATACATCAAAATAAACTACTACTACTACTATTACTACTATACAGCAACTCAAAGTATTATTGAAAATTAAACCTGTGATTTCAGAGGGAGTGTTACCAATACATTATCTGCCTGGTTAATCAATAAATGTAATATTATTAATATAAACTTGGTAACTGATTTAACTTCAGCAAACCTTCTTTAAAAAATATAAAAAATAAACTATAAAATAATATACTGCTTGGCTTGTTCATACTTGTTCAGCTTCTTCGTATGCCATACAATGTATGGCATACGAAGAAGCTGAACATTAACAAGTAACCTAACTAAGTGTTATTTATATCCAGGATAAAGTAACGATAATTTTTTGGCATGTTTAATAGATAATAGTCTTTTTTCAGAAATTAAAATCAAATCATTAGAAAAACCATCAATGTGAATAAAACATGCATTCATTTTGTTTAACTGGAAACAAATTTGTTTACTAATATTTATGATGGGTAAAAGATAATATGGCTCAAAATGAGGTTTTGATTTTTCAAAAAACGAAGATCAGATTTATTATTGATTTGGGGAGAAATGTTGAAGAGTGTTGCTACATCAGCCAATTTATGGATAGCATGTAAGGGAATGCTGCTACATTGACTGAGGGTTTGGGTTGGGGCAGGCATAGATCAATCGAAGTAGCAGCACTCTCCTGCATTTCTCCCCAAACCATTAATACAGCTGGTCTTCGTTTTTTTGAAAAATCAAAACCTCATTTTGAGTCATAGTATCTTACGCTGGTTCGGTGTCGTTAAAGCGAAACTTTTAAGAGCAAAAATTTAAAAAGCGAAGGTCGGGAAAGCGAAAAAGTTAGAAGCAAATGGAATGGGTTAAGCAAGAAAAAAATTTTGGTAACATTGGTAACGTCATTATTTTTATATAAATGGGTTAAAGGAAAACGTAACTGACTATTTATATTAAAATTACTAATTTTCAAAGGTCATATATTCTAGGATAAAAATAAGGAGGCAGAAGAGGAGGTATTTTTATAAAGTTTGACTCTAAATCTTTTTCTCTAACTTAGAGAAATCGATTAAAAGCATCCCCAGGGGCTTTGAGTCAAAGTCCCTGGAGATGTCAAAGGTTGACAAATTTAAGTAATAGCATCATTTAGGAGAGGGATAATTATTAATAAATACTGCATTTGGATTGTCTCATATTAAAGGTGTTACAATTGAATTAATTTCATGAAGTTTATATTTTATAGAGTAAGGCGAAATTAAATTGTTTAGAATTTTGCTCCAAAATAAAGTGTAATAGTTGAGTGTTTATACCAACGATAAGAGGTGAAACTAGTTGTCTTCACACAAAACATTTAGTTAAGTAACAGTGGTTCTATTTTATGTGCATCATATTGGCCAGTTATATTTATTGCCAATAAATATTGCAGTTATCTGCAAAATGAAGTGAATTTTTGATATTTGTGTTAAAATTAATGTTTTTATCAGGTATTTTAGAGAAATGAATAATTGCTCAGAGCCTGTGTCAAAAAGGACTAATACTAATGTTCTTTTATATGTTGTATTTATAAAGCCTTTTTTTTTTTGACTTGTAGAGGCTAATATTGTGACCATTTTTGGTGGCATTATCTTGATCAATGTTATTACACTTGTAATATGTTGCTGCATCTTTTTAGGTATTTTATTTGGCTACTTTTGTTTTATGATGTTGTTTTGATTTGGTTTGTTCCTTAAACTTTAAAGCTCTGCAGTCCATAATGTACAATTAAAGTTATGTGGAAAATATTTTTGAAAAATGTCTAAAGCTTAGCTGTAATAAAGTTTTCTGATCCATTTGGATATATCTCAATCTGTCTTTTTGTGTTGAATAAATGCATTATTTTTTGCGATGCAAGTCTTGCGCAAATGAAGCCGTCTCTATTAGCCAATCCGCAAACTTGATCTGAAGCTTCGGTTACAAGTTATTATGCATCTCTCTAATCCTTGATTATGGCATGGTAAATGCTGCACATCTGGAAGATAAACATTTGTTAACATTTCAATTAGATTTTCATCTGAAATGTGAGTGGTAATCGGAGGTTCATTTAGTTCACATTTTTCCAATCAATTAGATCTATATGGTCTTTTGCCTCAAAATTGATTTCTGGTATAGAGAACTTTCGATTTTTACAGGTTCTTTTTCATCGATCTTGCTTTCATTATTTGTTTTAATGCCAATTTCTTCACATTGGGGCGAGTAACCGATATTATAGCAAGAAGCATATTTTCTGGATGCGCAAAAAAACCATTCCTTTGTATAACTGGATCAATAATTTTGTATAACTGGTTCGCTATATCCAACATAATACCTTAATATTCTGTTTGCAGTGGTAGCCCACCTGGCATGGTTAAGTTTTGCAGGATTTTGGTTAGCCAAAGCGTTTGAACAATAACGTGTAGAAATTGCTTTTCAAATATTAAGTAAGTATTTTTGGTCAGAACTAAGAAATTTTTTGTCTTTTTTTGGCTATGTGACATTAACAGGAATGTAGTTGACTATTGGCAAGGTATCACACAATTTGATTTCTCTTCCGATTGGTCCAGACCATCCATTAGGTTCTAATGTAGGTCCATCTAGTTTTT
This sequence comes from Hydra vulgaris, assembly GCF_038396675.1. Lineage (NCBI taxonomy): Eukaryota > Metazoa > Cnidaria > Hydrozoa > Anthoathecata > Hydridae > Hydra > Hydra vulgaris. Next base: position 20,934,243 of record NC_088930.1, on the reverse strand, counting down.
GAATTAGATGTCTCATTAGCATGTATTTGACAGATAAACCAGTGGACAGGTCTTTTTAGTTTTAACTCGAACACAGCAATAACACCATTAAGAAATTCGGTATTGACAGCTGTTCCGTCACAGCCTATGGCAACTAATTTAGATGTATCAATGTTGTTTAAAGTTTAAAATGTTTTTATACTTGTGTTAATGCTGTATCCATGCCCTGATGTAGTCTCTACATGCCCTATACTTTGAACCTGGTTCTTGTACTAAAACTACATGTTCTTCTTTGATAGTTTTACCTATATTTTTCTCCTTGTTTGTATCAATAACTAATGTTGTATCTTTTTTTCCATCAAAATACAAACCATTTAAATATTTTCATGGTCTAAATGTTGCATTTTAAGTCTGTTTTTCTTTCGTTCTTTTTGAATCTTGTTTTAATCAATTACTTTAGATTGGTCTCCTTTTGAAATCATGTTCATATTTTCCGGCACAGCACATGCTATAAATGCAGCACCTCTGCTTGAAACACCTACTCTATCGCAGGTTTGTGCTAAGGATAGTAACGGTGATCTCATTTGTTTCATTTTTTTTTCTGTTCCACTTTTGCATGCGGCTTTCAGCTGTGTCTAAACAATCAGCATCTGATTCAGAGTCAGTATTCCAAATCACAGTGTCATCAGAGTCAGAACACCTGTAATAGCTCAAGACTGTGTTGATGGGTTAGACAGTAAGGGACTATTAACTCTGTTTTTTCTTGCTTCTTTTCACCGTAATCTTATAGTACTTTGAATATCGAGTCCTTCCATATACATAATCCTCATAAATCTCTAATCGCTGAGAAAATCATGTTCTTTCTTTGGTACCTTCTTTACTTTTTAACACAGATACATTTAGAAAAATTAAGGCATTTGCATGCTACAATGTCAAATAAAGTATTTTTTGCATGCTTTTGAAAAGTTATTATTTTGGACTTAAACTTGTCTGTATGTTTTGTTAACGGACTTCATAATATTTCTATACTTTTGGTTGTAATCAAGAAACATTTTTACAATGCGTTTATGAAACACAGTAAGTATCGATGCTTTCCTCCACAAATTTTCTATTTTGTGCGCTAAATTTTCCGATATTTCTTTCAAATTAGGTTGTTTTCCACCACTTTCCTCTCTCTATTTCTGCATTGAGAAAAGATAATTTAGCATGACATGTTTGAATGTTGGCAAGACATTTTCGCGTAAGTCTGCCGGTGAACCGAAGATAGGACAAGTAGACTTTTTCCTTATTGTCACTGCAGCAGAAGCATTTTTCCCATTAAAATTTTTTTTGATTTCAATTTATTTTAATAATAAACAGATGTAAATTAGAACTAATGAATTAAAACCTGTGCTTTTTGCTATTTGAATATTTATTAAATGTTTTGATTATAGGCATGATTTGAGGTAAATAATACTGATGGTGATGGTAATAAATGACGTAATTAATGACATTTTACATACTTTAATGTCATTTAAAAATCACCGGTGTTACTGTTGGCATAGAATGTTTAGTTAATTACATTTTAAATACTTTTATTCCATTAACAGTGTTCCGTAGACAGTGACGACAAGTGAAAGCATCAACAACATAATTAAAATTACTTCGTTTTAAATAAGAACTGTGTTTTTTCTTAACAACTCAGCCCGCTAGCGGCAACTAAAGAAATTAAAATATTTTCTAAAAATTGTAACCATTTCTAACTTAGTCATTGTGTAATGTTTAAACTCTATTTCAACTCTAGTATATGCATCGAATTAGTTATTTTTATTTTGTAAAAAAGGTCAGAACTGAAGACATAAAAAGTATACAAAAATATTTGGCACAATTACTTTTTATAGCGTTATGCAACTTTTCCGCTTTATTACAATTTCAAATTCAAAAAAAGTTGTTTTTCGATACACCCTAATTTATATTTTAATGGTTGTTTATTGTAAACACTTTTATTTTTTCTATGTTCTATTTATTTTTTGTATAAAGCTTATTTATAAAAAGGTTGATAAGTTTTGAAGCTTTAATACAATATAATAAGTTCCGTTCTCAACAGAATAATTTATTAAACCTCATATAAATTAAAAATATCAAATAGTTTCTTAACCTCTTATTCTTTACCTAAAAATTGGCTTAAATGTAGAAATAAACACAGACCAATAATGACAGTAGAGGAGATGGGGGCGCAATGATCGCCGGGGCAGTATGATCTTTTGGCTTTTACTCGTTCATTTTTGCCTTACTAGAAGTGAGGTTGCAATTTAATTAACCATTATGCTTCCCTAATTGATTATTCGTAATATTTTTTCATAAGGTTATCAGAGTCAAAAAAAATAAAGAAAATATTGTTTTTCGTCATAAAAAGTGATTTTTTTAAATCGTACTATAATTCAAATATATTTTTATTTAGATGTCTGTATGGGTTAACAACAATTTTATTTTAAAATTGTAAGTGTTAGGTGTATAATATAATATATAATTTTTATTTGGCTGCAATTTATACAGTAGATATTGCTATCAATATGTTACCTATACCTATTGGGGTACATTGATCTTTGACTATGCGGGGCCCATTGATCGGAGGATCAAAGTGCCACATAGAAGACGAAGTGCCCCATGTTTTTGTTTATAAGCAATACGGTTAAACGAATGGAATTGTATTTATAATTTAAAAAAAAACTATATATAAACAAACAATAGCTTTTAGCATTTCATTTTTTAAATCTACTTATGTTATAAGCTAGTAATAATAATACTATTATTTTGTAATATCAAAAGAATATTATTTAACATAATAATTAAAAAATATTTAACATAATATTATTATGTTAAATATTAGCATTTATTAAAAACATATGTTTTTATTGATATATTTTTTTACAGATCTTAAAATGGTTAGAAATAGAATTAAAAAAACAAATAAAGTTGCTATACCAAGTGAAACAATGAAAGTAGCTGTTAATAAAGTTTTAGAAGGAACACAACTGAATGTTGTAGCACGTCAGTTTAACATAGATAGAATGACTTTAAAAAGATATTGTCGTAAAAAAAGGCTTAATCCAAATGAAGCTTTCAAGCCTAACTACAACAATAGACAAGTTTTTACAGCAGAAGATGAAAAAAGTTTATCAAGTTATTTACTAATTGCATCAAAAATGAAGTATGGCCTTTCAACTAGGTCAACGCGATTATTGGCATATGAATTTGCTTTAAAAAACAATAAGGTATGCCCATCATCATGGATCAAAAATAAAATTGCAGGCATTGATTGGTTGCAAGGTTTTATGAAAAGACAACCAGAGTTGTCTCTACGAAAACCTGAAGCAACGAGCTTCGCTCGATCAACAGCTTTTAACAAACACACTGTAAGAGAGTTTTTTCAAAATCTTAAAACGGTAAGAAATCGATATAAATATAATCCTAACTGTATATATAATGTTGATGAAACTGGTTTAACAACCGTTCAAAAGCCGGTAAAGGTTTTAGCTGGTAGAGGAAGCAAACAAGTTGGAAGAATCACATCTGCAGAACGAGGAACATTGGTAACTGCATGTTGTGCCTCTAATGCTATTGGAAATTCCATTCCTCCATTATTTATTTTTCCTAGGGTAAAGTTTCATGATTACATGATTAAGAAAGGACCTCCTGGATGTGTGGGATTTGCAAATCCTTCTGGTTGGATGAACTCAGAAATTTTCATAGAATGGATTAAACATTTTGTTAAATATTCAAACTGTTCTCAGGAATCTCCAGTTTTGTTACTTCTCGACAGTCATGAAAGTCATATTTCTGTTAAAGGCTTGGAGCTTGCAATTCAACACGGAATTACAATGATAAGTTTTCCTCCCCATTGCAGCCATAAATTGCAGCCATTAGATAGAACTGTTTTTGGACCATTGAAAAGGTTTTACAATTCTGCATGTGATAATTGGATGGTTTCAAACCCAAGACCAATGACCATTTATGATATTGTTTCAATAGTTCGAGAACCGTATACAAAAGCTTTCTCACCATCTAATATACAGACAGGATTTAGAGTAGCTGGCATTGAGCCATTCAATTCTGAAATTTTCAAAGATGACGAATATTTACCATCATCAGTTACAGATAGAGCTGCTCCAGATACAGTTACTATCACTCCTGTCAACAACATGGAATCTGAAATGATACCAGCACATGTTAATCACATAGAGTCAGAAATAACTATAGTAAATATTGAAACAAGTATTTTAAACAAAGTGTCAACAAGTGTTGCTTCTATAATCTCACCTGAGGTTTTAAAACCTTACCCAAAAGCATCTGCCAGAAAAAAAAAAGTTAAAAGTAGGCAGTTAAAAACAAGGATCTTGACTGATACTCCTGTCAGAAATGAAATTCGTTTGTCAAAAGAAAAGAAAATTTTGAAGCAAACCAAAAATCAACAAAAAGTCTCCACAAAAGATAAGAAAGAAACTAAGAATTACTTGCTTAGGAATAAAAAACAATGTAAACCAAAAGCTGCTTCACAGCTTGACTTTCACAAATGATGAAATATTCTTAATCAAAATATTGTACTTTTAACAAGTTTTGTAAACTTAAAAGTTGTATTCTTATTTCAGTCTTTATATTTCAGTTCTTATAAATTTCAAGTTGTTGTAAAGTTTTAAACGTATACAAAGCGGGTAGCTTATAGCTGCTGTGATTTATACATTTTTTAATTAAAAATTAGACTAGTGGGTTTAACTGCTATATTTAAAAAATAATTAAAAAATTTAGATGTATTATATGTTATACAATATTACCCTTTGACTAAATTATTTACAAGATTTAGTTATAGAAGTGTTAAACGTTTAGATAATATTACGCATATAAGATCAATATGCCCCAAGTCGGAGATCATAGTACCCCATAGTTTGTGGTACATTGATCTTTTGAGAGGGTTGTTTAAAAGTTAAAATTATTCATGTTTATCATTTTTGAAATCCAAATATTTATATATTCCAAAAGCCAGATAGTTCTACATGTGTTTCGTAGTTAATAAGTTTTTACATCTCTTTCAGGTTCTGCGCAATTTTCAAAACACTGCTACGGCGATCAATGCGCCCCCATCTCCCCTACAGTTATTTAAAGTGCATTATTACTGAGTGTAAGGAGTCTTAAAATTAAATGCAAAATAAAGCAGATTTACTTAAGAGCACTAAAATCTATCAACATTTGTTCAAAAACTACCCTTAAAAAAACATAGAACTTCAAAAACATTATTCTACAATATATTTTCAAAAAGTCAGTGAAGAACAATATTTAACCCAACAAATCCGTAAATATATCAAATAGCAAGAGAAAATATTAACTTTAGGACTAAAATAGTCAGTGCATACTTTAGTTTAAAAATAATTTTACAAAAAGAACATTATTTCTTATAAAAGATCATATGCATAATTGATTAAGCATATGTTGTTGTTGTTGAACTTATCACGATACTCGATTTCCAGGTTTTCGCTTTTAAACTTTTCGCTTTAACGTTCTTTCGCTCCAAAACTTTTCGCTCTAACATTCTTTCGCTTTTAAACTTTTCGCTCTGACATCCCGCTACCCTTGGGGTTACCGATATTTATGAGGTTTTTATTTTACAGAACTGTTTTTACACCAAAAGTTCGTATAAATCTTTTGTAAAAAAACGTTCTGCAAAATATTTTATAAGAAACCGAATGAAATCGATAGCACACAATAGACACGATAAAGGGTCACTTTGAGAGTCTATACTGGCCGCTTAGGACACTTTTAGAGTGCGATCTTTTTATTTTAGATTCTATACTTAAAACGCAAGTTGCTCCTTTCAGAACTTAGTTACTCGATGTGTCTAACAAAAATGATTGAATTTCATGCCACATACGCCGGCCTATTTAGCACTAAATTTGTTTTTAGCGTGAATTTTTTCATTTTTAAGCAATGACATAAGTTACGTCACATAACTTTAAAAGCGAACTCTAGTTTTATTTTTGCATGTATTTAAACCTTATCAGTTTTGTGAACTTTCAATATTTGTTAAATATATCTTTAACTTTGATAATGTATTTAATTTCTACTAACCCTCCTCCCCATCCTATCTTTGCGTGTAAAAGACATCATAGTACCATAGACTTTTTAACTGTTTGCCAAACTAAAGTTTGTGCTGATGATCTAGCAGAGCTGCATTTAATTCCGTTGACAAATGAAAAATTTCATCTCAAAACTGCCAATACAAGTGACGAAGCTAGATTGGAAAGGAAAGCAAAAGGGTTTTAGAGGAATGAAGAAACAGCATTTTTTTGTTAGAATAACTCACAAAAATTTCAAGTCCTAAAACAACCAACAAAACAGATGTTCCGTACACACGTAGAAGCGAAAAAACGTGAATATTTAGAACGAGTTCTAGAGGTTGAATACGATATTCACCCCATTGATTTTTGGTATTAATGGTGTATTCGGAGACGAATGTAAATGCTTCACGACACCACTGGCACATAAACTGTCCGTAAAGAATGGTGAGAGGTACGGGGCAGTTACAAATTGGCTTAGGACACATCTCTCCATAGATATTACGCGAGCTCCCTCCTCTGCTTAAGAGGCTCACGAACCCCATCCATTTAAGCACTACCACTCTGATGTTGGTTTAGAAAATGTGCAAAGTGGACTTAACTAGCTTGTATTTTTAAATTGTTATTGTTTTTTTTTGTTTAATATATATATATATATATATTTATACATATATATATTGTAATATTAATAACAATAATGATAATAATAACTTATTTCTTCGTGTAACAGCCTTGTTTGTCAAAATAATTGACTGTTTGGGAGTCATAACAACAGTTTTTAAAAAAAATAAACTCCCCAACAAGCGAATTTTAAAAAATAAATTTTGCTTGTCAAGTTTAGTCATGTTTCAAAAAAAAAAAAAAAAAAAAAAAAGTTTGGGCGAGGAACGATGACATCAAAAAGACAAAAAAGTTTTGTGGTTATTATTTAATTTAAATTATATATCACGCAGACAAATAAAAATATGCAACATTTAGACAAAAATTACTATTAAAAACAAAAAATGCGTTCGAATGAATGGTTCGAAGTAAGATTTTATTCTTAATAAAAGGAAAACTAAGCAAAAAACAAAATTATTCACTTACGAAACAAAATGCCAATCTAAATTATGTTTATATATAGTTTGCTATTTTTAAATAATTATAAAAGATCGTAAAAAGATACCTTAAGCAAACAGTTTCTTTTTCTTTTTTTAAACAAATATACAAACACAATTAACTACACATGACAAACACTGAAAAATAAATATCGCATTGAATTATCTTTATTTAGGTTAAGGTATAATTTTTTAAGACAATTACAATAAAATTCAAAAAAGTAGCATTACTCGTTTTCAAATAAACCACGTGCTCAATTATTCTCTAAAAAGCATTTCTTTTTTTTTTGTTACATTTATATTTTAATATTGCAAAATATTTTTAAATATATAAAAAATAATTTCAATATATAACATTTTTTTGTCCAACAGAAAAAAACAGCAAAATATCTTTTTTATAGTTAAAGTCTAAATTAGGTATTAAATTTGATTAGAAAATGAAACTATAAATGAAAACTTTTTTTTAATCGATAAAAAAGTTAATAACTATATTAATTCATTAAAAAAAAAATTAAACTTCCACCTGAGAATATAATTATTGTTATAAAAAATTTACTATCATGCAATACATAATATGTATTGTTAATTTTCAAATTACAGTACAGTTGTATTTATATTTATATTCTCAGGTAACAAATCTTGCAAATATGTAACTTAGTTTAACTATATCTGTTTTCATTTAAAAATGAAAAATAAAAATAAACAGTTTAAATAAAAATAACTATCACTAAAAATAAATAACAAGAAAAAAAACTAAAATAAGTTATTAAATAACGATTTTATCTTTTTTCTAAGTAAAAAAAGAAAGCTTAATAAATACTGTTATACCTATTGCAGCTGCTTTTATAACTTAGCAATTAACAAACATTACTAAAATATTTTATCTAAAAAATTCTAACCGTGAGTTAATGTCACCAAAAAAAAAGATGAAAATTATAGTAAATTAATTTTTCATTTTAAAATCATATTTAAAAGACAGTGAAGATGATAAATAACTTGTTTAAGCAATTTATTATAAATTATAATACGAAATATATATTTTAAATCTTTCCAATCACTCAAAAATGGTCTGAAAAATATCTTTAAAATAAATTTATTAAACTGATATACGATTTAAATTGTTTCCATTGTCAAAAGATTCTTTATTGTACTTTCGCTTATAACAACCACCATTGTTAAAAGAATTCACTTCATTAGGAGCAAAAAAAAAGGGAAGAGATTGATCAGTACACAAAGGATATAAGAATGTATCTTTGATGGGGTTTATACATATAGGAGGCACCATATAGCATTCAGTTTTCTGAACTGGAAAATTATAGTGGTAGTGTAACGGATGAATCTAAAATAAATGATAACAAAACATTGATGCATTTTAATTGTAGAGCAAAAAAAATTTGTATAGAAAAAAAAACATATTTATGAAATTAAAATCAAATAATTATAGTAATATAAATAGTATTAAAAAAAACAACAACAACGAAAAAAAAAACTATAATGCCACTAAAAAAAATTCTTGTGAAAATCCCCTGACTAAAATATACCGTATATATATAGTAGGCACCATATAGCATTCAGTTGGTAGAGCAATATAAATAATATTAAAAACAATAAAAATAACAAAAAGTATAGTAATATAAATAATACACACACACTGACCTCCAAAATATCAGCAAGCAAATAAAAAAATCTACTTTTTCAACTTCAATTACTAAATACAACATTTTTAAAAAGAAAACCCTTTAAAAGAAATCAAATTCATTAGGAAAAGATTTGTACATAATACAATTACCTGAAAATAAATGTTGTTTTGGATATATTGGAACTTTAATGTAAAAATGTGGTCTTCCTAAACATTATCACAATTTTATAACTACTAAAAAAAACATAAGTGTTCATTTTTGTGATCGATGTCGTATTACATGAAATGATATTTACTTGTGATCACAGTTTTGAGCTGTTTTAGTAAGAAAACTTTGAAATGTTACAGATTTCTCATTTACAAATGATTTTTTGAAGTATAATTTAGTTTTTCAAGATTATAAGAAAGGAGTCAAACGAGAAGAAACTGCCATTAAGTACTCCATTAACAAGTCAATTGTATGTCGAATAGGCAAACAATTTATTAAAGACAGTTCTTTAGAAACGAAACATAAGTACAGAAGACCATGCAAACATGTCTTTTCACTGAAAGAAAAATATTTATCTTGTCAAAATGAATCCTTATGACAGTACTAGTTATAAAATTAATAAAAAAGTTGTGGAGCAATAAATCAAAGTATAATTTGAAGGTGCGTAGATCTAATAGTTAGTTTAGATCCTAAATACACAAGCGGAAAGTTCAAACATGGTGGTAGTAAGTGACCAGGTATCATTGTCATCGTCATCGTTATCATCATTATCATCATCATCATCATCATCATCATCATCATCATCATCATCATCATCATCATCATCATCATCATCATCATCATCATCATCATCATCATCATCATCATTATCATCATCAACTTTACCCTTACCCCAATATGTTGTTTATTTAATATAAATAATCTCAAGCATCTTCTTTCCTTAACTAAAGCTTGTTCATACCATTTGGAACGCATTTTCTCCAATTTTCCTTACTTCTACCTCTATTTACTTCTGAAGCTGCTACTTCTCTAGATCCTGATACTTAATTCACTTTAGCCTGACTAAAACACTGTTCAATACAATGTTTTTTCTAATCTCTGCCTAAGATTTCGGCTCCTTTTCTTGTCTTGTTAGAGTCAAACCAAACATCCATCTGATCATCATCTTCTCTTTTGACAAATACTACACACAATATAAATACTAAAGTTTATATAAATATGTAAAGATATTGTATGATAGCATCTAAATAAATAGCAAATATATGTTTATATTCTTATATATCCATATTATGTATGCATAAACATGGTTCTTACCTAATCTCCTGGATCCAAGCAGGTATGAAGGCTTTTATTCCTGTTCTTCAGCTTTAAGTCAAGCCACATTCTACTCCATGTCTTTCAACTTCTTATGCAGTTGCTATATTAAAGCATAATCATTTTTTTCATCTTTTTTACAAGAACATCTCTTGAGAACAAATGTCTTTTTATTATTGCTATGTAAAAGGAGTCCAGTCTGATGCTAAGATCCATAATCTGTAAACCATGGGTTTGATCTTATTACTTCTGCCCAGAATAAAGCAGAGTTATTTTCAAAGAACTTTTCCTATAATTTGACTCTTGAATCTAATGGCCATACTCTTCCTGCTGTCCCAGTTAAACAGATATGTTAGACATACAAATCACTTTGACTTTGGATGGTTCTACAGCTTGTGGTTCAGACAACATTTCCATCATAGTCTTACAAAAGTGTTCTCAAGAATCTTCAATTCTTGCTGAACTATTAATAAGTACTAAATAAGTTGTTCTAATTTTAAAAAACTCTAGAAAACATTCTGACCTCTCTAACTATCCTACAAATAATCTTATCTCTATTAATAGTTTCTTTACATAAAGGTTTTGATATTATTTAATCATTTCTTTTTAACTGCAGTATTATAGTCATTCTTGAAGTCTACACTTTTCTTTATTTCTAGTAACTTTAGGGGTACTGCAAGATCTTTGCTCAGTTATTTACGGTACTCAACTCACAATATCGCAATATTATTGACATTCTTATATTGAGGAATAAAAAACCTCTCGCTCTCAGACAAGGTCCAAAAGCACATTGTAAATTTAGTTGAAACAGCTTTATCTTTCAAACTTTAGCAACTAGCTCATTGTTATAAAGTTCTCTTTCTTTTTTCTACAAATACTATCATAGTCATTGCTCAAACAAGTTATCATCTCTTCAATCAACAAAAACTCATTCTCACATGACTTGTCATTTAGCAAAGTTATATTCCTTTACTGTATCTGTCCTTTCATGTTATAAAAACTTTTATTTATCTACTTTTTTCCTTGCACAACAAGAAAACCTCAAAAATCTTATAATTATGGCAGAGCCCAGGTTAGGTTTGGGCCAGATGGGGCCCGGTCACTTACTATATGGTGGCAAAAAAAGTACAATAGCTTGGGGTTGTTTTTCTGGTTTTAGTGGAGTTGGAACTATTCATTGAATAATTTGAAATAAAGATAATTCCTCATGTTGATAATATGCCTCTTCTATGGACGTTTTAACAAAACAACAACCCAAACACATGTTTTTAAATTCTTTAAACAATGGTCTACAACAATTCAATTTAAAGTAACAAATGGTCAGTTCAATTACCTGATCTCAAACTAATTGAAAATTTATGGCATCAAGTTAAACTTTCTCTAAAATGCAGATGAGCTATATAAAAAATGTGGATGAGCTATATAAAGCTATTGAAGCCATGGAATGAGATTACACACACACACACACACACACACACACACACACACACACACACACACACAAAAAAAAAGCAGAAAAGATGTGCCTTGGTTCTTAAAAGTAAATGATATGCCATTATCATTAATATGCAATTAATAATTTTAGTATTTTTTTAGTAGTTATTAAAAAGTTATGAATGTTTTTGAAGACCACATTTTTACATTGAAAATCAATACAAGCCAAAAAACATATTTATTAATTTTCATGTAGTTGTAACAATTTAGTTTTGAATAAAGAGTTTTTTTTTTTTAAAAAAAATACTGTAATATGTATAAAATTTTATATTTGGTTGGTAATGTTTTGGACAGTGTATATGTTCGACCATTGAAAAAAAAAAGTTTTTTTTTTATAACTACATGATACCCTTCTTATCTTGTTCTTTTTGGCAAAATATGAATGTGTACAAAATTTTAGATCTTTGATGATGTTTTGACCTTTGCTAAACCGAATAACTCTTTTTTTTTTAATTCTGATTTATTTCAACTATTAAGTTGAAAGTTACAAAAAAAAAAAAAAGAATAGAGTTATAGAGCAAGGAAATGGTTGACAGAAGACTCGAAAAGTTGAAGGTTGAGCCAGAAAAAAATGAAGATGGGAGAGAGTTCCAAAGCGTTAAAGTGCGGGAAAAAAGCCAGGCAAGTAAAAGTTTTTAGAGCATGCAGAAACAGATACAGTACAATGAGAATGAGACTTTGCTGAATGATGCCAAGCGAGAATAAGTTTTAGTTGATTGAATGAGAAATGATAGCTCCTTTGAGCACCAATCATAATAGTAATTGACCATCATTAGAAGAACCAGCCCAAATATGACATAGCCCAAACAGTATTCCATACAGGGAGAAATAAGAGATTTGTAGAGGTAGAGAATGGAATCAGGAGAGAAAAAATGGTGAATACGATAAAGGGAAGCAACCTTAGCAGATTGATCTAGAAAACGGTCAAATCAGCTGTCCATAAATAAGAATGTACTTAGCTACTTTATTTATTCAACCGTGGATCCATGCAGAAAGAAAAAAGGATGATCTAATAAAATTCGTTATTTGATGATTGAGGAGTGTTGAAAACATTCTAGCGTTGCTGTTATGCCTATTTCAGCCAAAAATTCCAAAAAAAAAAAGCTTAATAAATTAATCTAGATGAATGCCATCATTTTTGTATCTTACAAAGAAGTTGACATTCAGTTTTTGAATAGGATAATGACCAGGACATGATCACAAAATTGGTAACAATATATAAATTTAATGCATATTTCTACAGTAAAAACCGGCTCTGCTCATCCATCGGGGACGATGCAGCTTATAATCTGAATCTATAACGCAACTTAATAAATTATTGTAAACATGATTCACAAATTGCTAATGCAATTTAAAAGTAATGGGAAAATACTTCTTGTATTTTCCCATTACTTTTAAATTGCAGAGGAATGAGCAGTGTTTACTGAGATTTTAATTACACAGAAGTTTAATTACAAACATTTGTGAAGTTGAAACATTTGTGAAGTTGAAACATTTGTGAAGTTGAAACATTTGTGAAGTTGAAACATTTGTGAAGTTGAAATATTTGTGAAGTTGAAACATTTGTGAAGGCCTGTATAATTGATTCAAGATTTTGAAACAAGTGTTCAAGTTTAGTTCTAGTTTTCTAGTTTCAAATTAGGAATAAAAACAACTTTTATTGCAAGTTGTTGAATATCATCGCAAAGAATTTCCATACATTTTAAAAAGAAATATTAAATAAATTGATTTACATGTAACTTGGTATTAATTTTATAGTTGTACTATATTATTACTGTTATTATTTAATTATACCATATAGTTACCTGTACTTAGTTTTCTCTTTTTTTAAAAACCTTTGTTCATTACATATTTTCACATTGGTTTGGCACGGTTCTAACTGAAATTTTTTATATTAGGAGAATTTAGAAAAAATCTTTTATCTTTTTTTAATTTTTAATCAAAATTATTTATATTATTGCTTTTTGATTTGTTTATCTTTTTTTGGTTGATGAATAAAAATACATAAATAAACAAAAAACTATTATATAAATATTTTTATTAAGACAATAAAAAAAAAAACGATTTATTTGCTATTCTCCTAATATAAAAAAAATCAGTTAGAACCATGTCAAACCAACGCGACAATATATTTTTACATAATTTTAGTGTGAAAAAATAAAGATTCATTCCATAAATTATTTATTTGGATTGGGCAGAGTCAAAATATCATTAACTGATCTAAAACTTTGTGCAAATTCATATTTTGCCCAAATATAAGTGTACACAATGAAAATTTTTTTTTTTTGAAATGATTAATTGTGTATACATTGCAAATAATAAGACCTATTTTATGAGGAAAGATTATAAAGAATGAACTTAACAACCTTATCTATGTAAAGAAAAAGAAGTTAGTATTTTTTTTAACATGGTAATAAATTCTATCAACTTAACATACTATCTTCCTTAAGAAACTTACATTGAAAAACAGGACCGGCTGGAAGTGTCTATGAAAATATCCACAATCAAAGATACTTTGGAAATGATAGGATATGTCAAACCTATGTTGTTTTATTTAAAATTAAAATCTTATTCTTAATAAAAGACCTGTAACAATTAGGAGTCACACATAATGGAAACTTTAATGTTGAAGCTTAACAAAATGTTTACAATATCAACATTTTATTCCTTTGCAAATATTAAACGAAACATTTAACAAAGTGTTTTGTAGATAAACTATTATAAACTAATTATAAAAAAGTTTGTAGCAAAAAAATATAGTGCTTATAAATAAAATCAGATATTTAGAAGTCAAAAAACATAATAATTAGCTGCAAAAATGCAGTGATGGAGCAACTTTATTAATTTCATTGTTGGGCTCACCACAGCTTGGTAAAAAATATCAATGGGTCGCAACATCGGAAAGGTTGGGAATCACTGCCTTTTAATGTGTTAAGTGTGCAGCCTTCACTAATTGCCTAAGCACATTTACAACATAAGTATCTCTATCATGATGTATGCTCAACAAATTTCTCCTTGTGTTTTGATGTTTTTAGAAATTTTAAGCTTTTTTAAAGATTCTCTCCATTTAGTTTGTTAGAGTATATAATATTTTTATATATGTTATTATAACATATTAAACATGATTGTTACATATACAATCTGCAAACTCAACTTAAACTACTGCCGTTTATATACTTGCAGATTGCATATGTAACGATTATATTTAATATGCTATGATAACATATATAAAGATATTATATACTATAACAAACGAAAGGGAGAGAACTTTTAAAAAAATCTTAAAATTTCATCAAAACACTGGAAGAAATTTATTGTGCATATGTCATGATAGAGATACTTATGTTATTAATGTGCATATTAGATAGAAATACTTATGTTATTAATGTGCTTAAAATACAAAATAAAACATTTTTGAAGTTCTATAGATATACAAAACATATGCATATCTATAGAACTTCAAAAATGTTTTATTTTGTATTTTTGAAAATTGAAAAGATTTAAAAAAAAAGAAAGTGCAAGTGTAAGGATTTGAACTACAGCAATGCACTTCAAAAACAGTTAACACTGAAAGGTCACTAAAAAAAAAGGAGAGAGTCATGGCAAGTTAAACAAATTCAATTTCAAATTTTTGTTCAAAAATATATATAGAAAAGCTATACATATTGTCTACTTTTCAAAATTATGAAAATTAAATAACTTCATAATAAAACCAACTTAAACAAATTTTATATAGTTTGGGTTTTAGCACCCGTTGTGCAAACCACAAAGGGTGCTCTTTCTTTTTATTCATTAAAATTTTAGTTGTGATTTTTTTAAACTAAAAACTTAATGAATGTTTTAAGAATTTAGAACTGATAATTAAACATAAATAATTTTTTAATACACGTTTCAAATAAATTTAAAGTATTTTATCTTTTAAATTCTTTATTAATCTATTTGGGTAATTCTATATAAAAATATCAGTTTTAATAAAAGCATGTAATTTTTTTTATGTGAGTCTTTTTTTTACATGTGAGACTTTTAGTGATATAATTATTTTTATTGAATGATAGGTTCAAATCTATTGTTTAGTAAGATTCTTTTTTTTGATTTTTTCATTCTTGCTGCTTTTTTAAATACAAAACAAAACAGTTTAAGCAAAAACGATTTTTTTTTTGTTTTCTTATATTATACATATATTAAATATGATTGTTACATATACAATCTGCAAACTCAAACTTAACCTTCTGTCGTTCACCATATAAATGGAATTTTAAAATTTGCATAATTTTAAATAACATATTGTTATTAATTCAGATAAACTACATATTTATATATCTGTATATAAATTTCTTATACTTTCTTATAAAAATGTGCTAAAAAACTTAATTACATCTTATTTTTTCTTTAATGGATCCCGTCAGCACCATGTCGAAGCACAAAACTGGACACTACAACTACCATTGAGTTCAGCATTATTATATAGACCACCTTTAATATTACTATTATACCTTTTATATTAATATGTGTGTGTGTATATATATATATATATATATATATATATATATATATATATATATATATATATATATATATATATATATACATTTTTGAATTAAACTTTTTTATAATAAAGTAGAAATAATAATGACTTTTTAAAAATATTTTACTAACCTGCTGTGGATTATTAATGTTATTTATCGAAATGTTTCCAGGCAATACTTTATTCTGGTAATATGGTAAATACATTTCACTAATGTGAGTTGATGAAGTTCCATTAAATCCATGAAAAGCAGTCAGGGGAGGAGGGTGTATTTGATGAACTGTCTCATTCCCAGTTAACCCTTGAGCACAAGATGGCGGAGACGAGATAGACATACTTTGAAATGCAAATTGAAGGCCAGGATTTACAAATGGTGTTTGTTGGACATACTCATGTTGAGGCTAAATAAAGAATTATATAAAAAAAATAATCTTAAATTAATAAAAAAAATTTTCTTCAATTATTTTTTAATTTTATATTATTAAAAACTTCATTTTACTATTATTTTCTTTTTTATGGAGGCCCATGACTGGTAAAAAAAAAACCCAACCCAAAAAAAAACCAAAAAAACCACTTATTTTACAACAAATACCTTTTCAGCTCTTATAAATGCTTTGTTATAAACAAATTGCATGTTTTATTCTGTATATACTCTTTTATACATTGTATTTATATACAAAATGGTATTTAGAATATAATTTTTAGTTTGAACTCCTTGTATAATAATCCAAAATCCAATCAATCATTTCTTTTAGCAATTTGGTAATTTAATAATTTTTAAACAATTAGCAAGTTAAATATTAAAAAATATTATTGTAATATTTTTTAATATTTTAGGGCAAAATAGTTAAATGTTTATAAAGGAAAATAAAATCATTCTACTAAATTTCAAAGTACAGGAGATTACAAGTTATTTTATATCTTTACTCTTTTCTCAAATGCCTACATATCTGAACAAGCATTTTAGATCTGTCATTTCACATTGATATTTGATCTATATTTTGTAAAGTTTATGTTATACAAACTTTACAAAATAAAGATCAAATATAAACTGCGAAATTCAGTACAAGGCCACCAGCAGAACATTATATAAAAATTGTTACACTTTACTCACAGTCTAGAAGTGGAAAGTTGTCAGGTAAAAAAATTATGCTACAGTTTACTAGACTGTGAACTTGTCCTTGTGAAGTGCATACAACCTTAAAACATTAAATACATGCGTTATGTGCATGCAAGCTTGCAACATGTTTGCTTAAGATAAGAGAACATATTGGAAACTTGTATGCACTTACAAGGACAGGGATTGTTGATAAAAACGATACTCGTACTCATCTGTCTACAGGTTTGTAAATTTTATATCAGCTTCAAGTTTACAACATGTACCGTCAACAGAGGTGACTATGAACAGCAGGGTAAAAATAAACATCAAAACCAAACTTACTAAAAGGTGAAAAAATACACACAATAGAAATATATATTGTGTTATTTCGGTTCAGTTGCTTTAAGTATAATATATAGAAGCTAATTTTTGGCTACTTTACTAATAATCTAGATTCTGATGTGATTGATATAACTAAATTTGACTACTAATACTCAGGATGTCTTAGCTCCAGACCAAAATCTAAAAACACTTCTGAAATCAAGCAAAACAGTAAAAAATATCTGTCAACTCTATTGCTAACAAACAAACTAATATTATACAGTGGTGAAACACAATATATATCTCTATTGTGTGTGTTTCTTCACCTTTTAGTAAATTTGGTTTTGATGTTTATTTTTACCCTGCTGTTCATAGTCACCTTTGTTGACAGTACATGTTGTAAACTTGAAGCTGATATAAAATTATTAAACCTGAAGACAGATGAGCACGAGTATCATTTTTATCAACAATCCCTGCAAACTTGCATGCACATAATGCATGTATTTAATGTTTTAACTTGCCTTTTTCAGCTTTTCTCTATCACATATAAGCAGTAAGAGTTCAGGTAGTTAAGTGACTTATTAAGCTATCTTTGGAACCTTATAACAAAACACTATAATTGTTGCTACACGTCAAGTTTAGGTACATATTGCTCTAATAAAATCAAAATTTAGGATGTAGCTTTTCTGTATCTAATTATATGCTTATTTAAAATGACTTTTTTTTTTATCAAGAACATAAGTTTTTTTTGCTAATTTTAGGAAGTTTGTCTCGAAATTACAAAAGAAAGGAAAATAGCTGATGTTAGAAAACAAGTTACACTCAAGCAGACTTAGAAACATCTGTAAATAAAGTAAAAATCAATGAACTTACCATAAGGAAAGTTGCTAAAAACTTACAACATTTCATAAGGAATACTACATAAAAAAGTAAAACTTGGGTAATGGTTCTTAACAAATGTTTTAGATATTCCTAAGAACAATCTAGACTTAAGCAAAAATCCAATTGCAAAACAAATCTATCCATAATCTAAAAAATTAAATGTGTTCAATGTCACCCCAAGTCGGCTAATCATTCTCACTTCATTTTAAAAATGTAAAATATGAAAATCAGAATACAGTGAAATCCCGATACCTCTAACCCCTGATAACTCAAACTTCCAGTAACTTGAAGTTCGAGTTATCCAGTAACTTGAAGTTCGAGTTATCCAGTAACTTAAAGTTCGAGTAACAGGTGTTCGAGTTATCGAACACCTGTTAACTTGAACATTCGCAAAGTTGAACCATTTTATCTGTTCCCATGGTTAATATTTTTCTGATAACTCAAACTTTAAAACAAAAATATGAAAAAAACTCCAATGAAGCTTTTGCATTGCAATGTTAATGATAATAATAGTTTATGATAATATGCAATGTTAATGATAATAATAGATTAAGTTTATAGTATAAGTTAAATACTAACGCGTGTTGCAATATTATAATAAAATTTGTTGTGTTTACATTTTATTATGGCTACTGTTGCTGTAAAGAGAAAAATAAACACAAAATCAATTAAAGAAAAGTAAGCTGCTTTGAGGGAAATTGGAGAAGGATCGTCAAAGTCTCAGGTTGCTATGAAATTGGCATTCCGAAAATACGCTGTCAACATGGATCAAAAATAAAGAAAAAATGTTCGAATGTATGAAGACGCAAGAGAACAAGTCAAAATGTATGAGGATTAAAAAAGGAAGATTTTCAAGTTTAGATAATCTTGTTTTTAAATGGCTTTTAAATGTAAGGAGTAGAAACATGGTAGTATCAGCAACAATTCTTAAAACAAAAGACAGAGAACTTGCTGAAAAATTAATATAAATGGATTTAAAGCGTCTGATGGTTGGCTTGATTGTTGGAAAAACATGTTTCTTTCAAGAAGGTATGTGGAGAGGGTAACTCTTGTACAGCTGAAATGACCACGCCACGGAAGGAAACAACTCTCCCTACAATTTTATCCAGGTATAAACTTGATAATGCAGATGAATTTGGATTGTTTTTTTGTAAGCAAATAAGTCACTAAATGTGTATAGGGGAAAGCACAGTAAAATTCATCTTACAGGAATGGTCACAGCAAGTGCAGCGGGTGATAAAATTCCTGTGTTTGTAATAGGAATATCAAAATCGCCTTGCTGCTCTTCAAAGGAATTAAGCACTTACCTTGCAGATACAGAAATCAAAATAAAAGCTGAATGGATAGTAAACTGTTTGAAGAGTGTATACGAGAAATGGATACAAAGTTTACAAAAGAAAAGATAACATAATAGATAACTGCCCAGCACACCCGAAGATTGATAATCTAAAATCTATTGAGCTTTTACCACTAAATACCACATCTAAACTTCAGCCAATAGATCAGGGAGTTATACACTATTTGAAAGTTTATTAGAGATCTTTAGCATTGCAAAGGCTGGTCGTAGCTATCAATAAAAGAAAGATCTTCCTGTTTTTTCGATTTTAGATGCAATGATATTACTTGCATGGCAAATAGTGAAAACCTTCACCATCGTTAATTGTTTTGCAAAAGCAGGAATTTCCGAAGATCAGCAAAATATCTGTCCATTCGGATGAAGATGACAATCCCTTTAAAGAGATTCAAAATTAGTTAGAAAAACTTGATCATTTTTACCCTCCATGTACAACAGCTGAAGATGTTATTTTTGCAGATGATGACAATGCGGTAGTGGTGTAGTGGTAAGAGCGCTCGCTTCATAAGCGAGAGGTTCGGAGTTCGACTCCCACCACGTCCCTGGAAGTACCGCGCTCAACTTAGTTTCTCCGCGCAGCGGCCTTGCTCGGAAAGGTTCGTGTTTCGGAGTTAAAGAGTTGAGAGAGGGTTGTACCACAAATAACAACTAAAAATAAAAAAATAAAATAAAAATAAAAAATACAAAAAAATGAGTAGCCTCCTCGACTGTAGCTGTAGTGGCCCCCCTCGGGCCTTGGGGAGGTGAATAATCTAAAAAAAAAAAAAAAAAAAAAAAAAAAAAAAAAAAAAAAGATGAAAACTTAATTAGCACAGAACCTTTACTTACAGATGAACAGTTAAAAATGCAGCGAATGAACATGATGCTAATGACGAGGAAGATAATGATGATAATAATGCCATCGATCTAGTTTGCCAAAAAAATATTGTGATATTTGGAAGGCACTGCAAGTGTTGTATGCCCTTCAGTCTTATGGGTGAAGATTTGCAACAAAAGCTCAATGCAGTCTCAATTATATTCAATAGAGAGGTTTCTTCAAAACTAAGACAGAGTGATATTAGAACATTTTTTAATTTATAATGTATTAATTTTACCTTTGAGATCAAAACTTTTGATAACTCAAATTGTTTTTACTTATCGGCAAAAGTTTGTGTAATAGAATGTCCTGATAACTCAAACATTTACTAACTTGAACTATTTTCTAGGTCCCTTGGAAGTTTGAGATATTGGGAGTTCACTGTATTTACTGCATCAGAAATTTTCCAGAAAGCTGTATAGTATGTCTGTTAAAAAAAGAGGTAACGATTTAGCTAACAGTTTTCTACTATGATGCAAAAATATTTAAAAAGTGTTCATGACGATAATTTTCAAAATTGCAACATGTTGCAAACTTGTAGATTACATATTGTAAACTTGTACAAACTAGTTTTTGAAGTAACATGTTGAACATATTAGTATATAAAAAAGTTTGCAACATATATATTGTCTTACCAACTTTGAATAACTCAGATGCTATAATAATTTTTATTGTGATATTTTGCAAAAATATTCTGAACATGTTTTAATTTAATGCAATTAATTAACATCATTTATAGTTAAAGGGGTCCCCATGAGCACTATTGATATGTGTTAGTAGACTAGAGATTAAACATTTGGCTCACAATCAAGAGGTTGAGATTCAAATCTATCCTGCTCCCTCTGAAATTACTGTGCTCAACCTGTTTCTCCGCACAACCCCCTTTTTTAAAATTGTTAGTGTTAGAGTGAAGGATTGAGAGAGAATATTTTTAAAAAATAAGTAGCTCCCTTGACTGTAGTGGACACTGGAGCAATGGGGAGGTAAATTTATAAAATTAAAAAAAATTACAGTACACATAAAATAATAAAATTTTTGAATTTTGATTTACTTAAACATCAGACGAGTCTGTAATATTTTGAAAAAAAAAGTTCTTCAAAAGCATATCACGTTGGGTCTCAAAGGAAGTGAAATTTTATAAAAATTCTAAAAATAACAATCATTTTATATAAAGATTAATATTTTAAATTTAATGGCTTAAAAACTACCATTATTTAACTAAAATAAAAAAGAACATATTTTGATAGTTATTTTAAACAAACTTTTTTAATTTGTGTTTTCATAAATTTTTTTTACTATTTTTAAAATTTTTATAAAATTTCACTACTTTTGAGACCCAATTTTTTTATTCAAAAATTTTTTAAATTTAGTATTAATTTATTACATAGAACACATTTAGGGGGTAGCAGCAAACAATTTCAAAAAAAGCTGTTTTTAGAATCACTCTAATATAAATATATATATATATATATATATATATATATATATATATATATATATATATATATATATATATATATATATTTCCATCCAAACTTGATCATTGTTAAATAATAAAGACTTACGCGCGTGGAGAATTAAAAATTTATGATCAGCAGCAATGGAAACGTATTGTTCTGCAAAGTTTATGGAGTCGATAAGTAGCTTTTCATTAATAGAAGGGTAAAAGTCAACGATGTCGAAAATAAGGAATTTATAAAAATGAATAATATGGCTGATGATTGCCGAATGGCATGAAACTTCAAGTTCCATTATAAAGTTGTATTTTCTCATTTAAAATATTTTAATATTATTTGATCTATTTTTTTTTTCCAAAAAGATATTGATCACTCTTAAACAGACAAGAGTTGTATTTCCAGCAATATACAACATTTATCAATAAATATATATATATATATATATATATATATATATTTATTGATAAATGTTGTATATATATATATATATATATATATATATATATATATATATATATATATATATATATATACAACATTTATCAATAAATATATATATATATATATATATATATATATATATATATATATATATATATATATATATATATATATATATATATATATATATATATATATATATATATATATATATATATATATATATATATACATACATATATCAATGAATGTAACTATATTCTAGAAAACTTTGTAACAGTTCGTTATGACTCTGCAGTTTGTGGTTTACTTTTTTAAATTTTCAATTATTTTAATGTGTTTACATGCTTTTTTAGTGAATATTTGAAGTTTTTTGAGGTATAAATTATTGATTGATTTTTGTTAATTGATTAAAGGTTAAGTGTGAATTAGTTTGATTTCAAGATTTCATTCTAGTTTTCTTGCGAGAAGACTAGAATGAATGCTTCATAAAACATTCATTTGCAGACCTGTGTGTGTAAAATTAACTTTTATATCCTCTACTGTCATTACTGTGATAACTCACAATATATTTAACTTTTTAATCAAGTATAAAATCAATTAAACAACAACATTGTAAGTTAAAAACAACAATAATCCAATAAATATTGCTCGCTAAAATGTTTAGTTTTAAGTGATGAACAAACGGTGTCACTGTTTCTCTTTTGTTGTAAAAGACTATTTTTACAATAAAAAACTTTTTCACTCGCTAATATATAACTGTTGTAAACTACCATAAATATTGACATATTTCCCATCAATTTTTTGGTGAGCAACATTAAAGTGTGTCATTAATATGTAATTTTATTAGAGAAATGATAAATTAAAAGTAAAAACTAATGTCTAGATAAAAATACTTTATAAAATTTTAAGTTAAAATAAAAAATAAAATTTAAATGAAATAAAAATTAAAAAAAAAAAAAAATTAAAACATTGTTTTCTATTTCCATTCCAAAGTTAACATGTGAAATCAGCAGTACTACAGGAATAAATATTTTATTTAAATTATTTTTTAATTATTCGATAATAATTTTTACTTACAGGAAGAACAGTAGGCTGAATAACTTGACGATTATGCAAAATAGGTTGAACTTCTGCTGGTGGAACACCATGAAAAATAGGCAAACTTACATCTGGAGAAGAGTTAACAGATGTAGGAGACAATGACTCACAAGTAGGAGATGAGCAACATTCACCTGGTGTTTGGCGCTGCCTTAGCAAGATTGTTTGTTCAGTTTGACTATTAGAACTTCTTCTACGCTGCAGAATATTAGGTGCATATGCCATTGGAGGTGAACCAGGCACACGTGTTGGTGGTTTACCATCAGAATTGTGAAAATACCATACACCATTTGGAGCAACTGTATACGAATAACCACTTGGATGTATGTAAACACCAGTTGACAAAACTGGTTCTGAAAATAAATAAAAATAAAAAAACATTAGAGAAGTTTAATAAAACTTAATGTAACTTAATGTAAAGATGAATTTCTCACCATTCTCTACTTCTTTTGTTCCATTAAACACAACCCCCTAAAGTTAAAAAAAAACAACAGAAAATTTATTTTAATATTTTTAAATCAGGAATTTTCGAGTAAATAAAAAACACAGAGAAAATATGATATTTGGAATCTAGAGAATTAAAAAAAAAAAAGAACTTAAAGTATAACATCTGGTAAAGTTTAAATGTATTTTAATTTAAATTTTTTTTTTTTTTTTTAAATATTTCATTTAAATTAATTAGTTAATTAAAATATAATTGTAATTTGAATGTAAAAATATTATCATAATATTGTAAGACAACTTAATACAGAACATATATTTAAAAATTCAAAATAAACCAGAGATGATTGTTAGCTCTACATTTCCAAAATGAAATAATCTTTTCGCACTTTTATATTGTTTTTTTCCCTTTTTTTTTCCTGAAAACACTGTATGCTATAAAGATAAGCAAAACTATTGAGAAAATGCTTATCTAATTACGCTATATATATATATATATATATGTATATATATATATATATATATATATATATATATATATATATATATATATATATATATATATATATATATATATATATATGTATTCTGATATGAAATGTTCATTCAGAGCTAGGAAAAAAATGCTTCCTGTGATTACCCTATCAACAATAATAATTTTTGGAGTATTTAGAGAGCTTTAGATTTCTATAAATTTGAAACCCCCTCAAATTGAGAAATGTTCAAACTTCATAAGGTCATAATTTTTGAACGCTGAGAGATTATACTATGAAACCTAAAATTTATCAATGAATTTATGTTTAGTTTAGAAATAGTGAAAAGATTATTTTTTCAATTTGTTACTTTTATGTTTTGGGCAGGTGGAGCAAAAATTTGGGGGCTTTTTTCCCCAGGCTCTAATCATTTTTTGCAAATCATTTTTATTTGACATTAGTATAAAAGTTTGGAGTTTGTTCCATGTTTGGAAGTTATCTCAATCACTAAAAAAAGCTGCATCCGGCTCTGAATATATGAACATTTCATATAAGAATATATATTTAATTGATGAGGTAAATCTTTTTCTGATAAGACCAATTTTATTTTCATTAATGTTAAAATGTGAGTATTTTATTTTCAATATGCGAGTGTCAATGCAACTCAGTTTTTTTCTGGAAACATTTTATAATTAATCAGGAAAAAAGTCAGGAGAATTACTTATGTTTTTGAGTTGAGTAAGGAAAATCTTTGATTGAGAACCCGTATAAACCCTAAAATACCAATTAAAAAGTACGTTATTATGATGATTATATTATTTATTATATTTGCCAAGTTTAAAAATGCTTTTGACTACATTTGGTCAATATTTTTAAAAATTTAGTCAAACCAGCATTTAAAGAACAAATTAATATTTTTTGAAAATTTTTTTGAATAAAGCTTCTAGTATCAATAGTAACAACATAATTTAAAAAAAAATTTATTTTAGAGGTATTATCAAAAATTTGTACTTTTGCCTGATGTTTACATAAAGTCAATTCTAAATTTAGTTTTTTTTGGAAATTCCTGAGCAAAAAGTTTTTTAAGTGCGTACCTTTGCACATGCTTAGAAAACGCAGGAGTTTTAAATCAGGGAAATATATTTATTTACAATCAGCAGCGTCCCAAAGAGTGTAGAGTAAATTTTTATGCATAGATCTTATCCGCACTAATAGAAAGTTGCGCTTTCAAAATTTAAATAACTTTTGTACGGGTCTGAGTGATCATCATCAACTAATTTACACAATGCTTAGATCTACGATTTGTAAGTTATCCCCTAAAAAACTAATATATAAATCGTTTAAAAATTTTTCAAGCAAAAAATTTGCAACAACACTCCATAAAAACTTAAATTCTCGTTATGATATAAATAATTTTAATGAGATACTCAGCAAAATTCTAGATTTCTAGGCCCCTCTTAAGCTTAAAATACTCAGAAGTAATAATAAACCTTTGTTACTAAAGACTTATGAAAAGCATTAATGCTCTGCTGTACATTATATAAAAAATTCCTTTGTGATAAACAAGGTATTTCAGCGCTAATGTTCAAAAAACAAAAAAATAGGGTGGTAAATTTGAAGTGTTAACTAAAGAAAATTTATTTTGAGCAAATTAACACTTTCTCGATTTCAGATACATCTCTCCGAAAGTTTATTATGCTTTTCCTTTCAGATAAATCAGGTAATTCTAACCATGCCGCCACATTATTAAACAAGGCCCTATGCTGGGCCTGTTTACGGGCCCTTTTTCTGGGGGAAAATTTTTTTTTCTTTTCCCACAAAATATATTTCAAAAATATTTTTTCTTCTTAAAATACTTTGGAAAAACTAATAAAAATTTAGGCAATTTTTCAGATCTGCCTAACTTCCCCAAAGCTCCAAACCTGTAAGATGTTACTATACATTAGGGCTGTCCATCTGAAATCAATTTAGGCCATGTACCAGGGCCGTCAAGAATTATCTCAGTGTTTTTGATTACATAAGAGTCAAAAGTATCATCTGCGTTCAATTCCTTTTCTGCCACATCATTGTTAGACCTATCTCTTGTGTCTTGTTCATCAGAAGCAGTGGATCCATGTGCATTTCCTTAGTCTGATTTTTCATCTATTGAATCTATTTCAAAATGATCTTCAGGTCTGACATCAATGCCACAGTTATACTCTCTGCAATCCTCAATTTTACCATTAGAAGAATCTTTGTTTCCAAATTGGAAAAATTTGGTTATTGATTGACAACCAAGTGATTCTTTTGATCTTATCTCATTTTTAAGTTTTCTCTTTTAAGCTCCAGATTTATGTTAGTAATTTGAGTTTCACATGGTCTTTGAATAACTTGACAATCTTAAAAAATAATTTTCCTTTCAAGACATTATTTAAATCCAGATCAACAAATGTATCTTTTAAGGAAGTTTTAAGACCATAGCGCTCTTAAGTGCATGTTAAGCTACTTGTTAACGTTAACGACTAATAACTTATATTTCATAATGAAGATGAGTTTAGCTCGAGGAATTGCTTAAAGAAATCAGCGTAAAAAAATGTCAATATATATGAAATATGTAAAAAACGAGAAGTTTACCTGAATTGTTGAAATGTCTGTTTGTTTTCCACTTTTTAATTTTAGACAATATTTTTGATTCAATATTTTCTTTTCTTTTCAAAACAATAATACTTTACTCGGATTTACTACTTTTGCGGTTACTACCACAAGGCCTCTTTACCTGCGGGCCCCAGTGCTACAGTTCGGCCATCCCCCCTTTGTGGGGACCATGATTTTAACAAACATATCCACTTTAATTTAAAACGGTAATATAATCTGACAACTCTCTATTTACTAATATTTTTAGTAACTAATTCATAAATATTGCAGTGCCATCAGGTAGCACAGACCTAAAGATCTAAAGTTTGGCAACACATTAAACAGTTATGCAGTAAAGCTAATGGTAAATGTTTTGCTCTTTCACACATAAGAAATTTATCCTGTGATAAATCTATCTTGCTGTTTAATGCTTGTATTTGTCTAACTTATCTTATTGTCCTCTAATTTGGATATTTTATTCAAAAAGAGACAACAAATTAATAAATAAAATTCATAAAAAAACTTTGAGTATAGTCTTTAAATGATTTGATTTGTCTCTGGATGAATTATTAAATTTTGATACCAGTCCAAGGATTCACTTAAGAAATTTTAGATTTCTTATGATGGAAACTTTTAAATTCATTGTCTAAATCCAGAATATATAAAAAATTTATGAAATTATTTTCACTATAAAATCTTACGTATAAGCTTCATTATTTTTATTTCTTTTTTTTTTAAATTAAAACAATTGTAAATTTTTATGACATTTTTCAATTGTAATTTTTTATGACATTTATATGCGTGTGCATGTTCTGTCTGTAAAGTTAAATGTGTTTATTTAAATTAGTTTTAATGTTAAAACTATCATGTAAAAATCAACTTGAAATAAAGTTTTTAAATTAAATAAAAATATAAAATAGATGGATGTTCAAAAGCATTGAAATGCTTTGGGACTATGCTTGTAACGTTTTATTTTTTAAACTTAAAGTAAACAACATAAAGTCTGTACTTTAGGTTTAATCTTTATATGTTGACACAAATAAGTACATTAGCAATAATTTAAAGACATAAGGCCCAGTGGCATATTTTGAAACCCAATACAGACTCGGAGTAGGCAGAAATATGAGCAATCTGATTTGTTGATTTTGAATGAGAGGCAAATATGCTTTTGTTTAAAAATATAAAATCAAATTAAGCAGATTTTGGAAATAAATTTCAAAGTAAGTTTATCAATACAAGTCTTGCGTACTATCAACACAGGAAATTCATTTTATTTTAATACTCTTTAGAGCATTTAAAAGGTATCAAAATCTATTTGTACAAGAAGATTTTCACTCGAAAAAATCTCAAAAACTCAAACGTTTACCTTGGTGATGGGGATTTATCTGTTGTTAATTTAAAGAATTGGGAAAAAAAATGTATGTGTTAAAGTAAGCACCTTGAACTTGAAGCATACTCAACTACAAAATTTATACGCAGTTGTACAAGACTACTGGTGAAGTACTTTTGCATACAAAGATTAAATGTAGTTTTACTAGACTACGGGTGAAGAACTTTATTTATAAATTGATTTGCATGTTAATTATAATAAGTTGAACATTAGAATTTTTTTAAAAAGAAAATTTATACTGATTGCAAAACTAGATCACACGTTCCATGTCAATATATAAATTCTAAGGAGATTTTGTCTTCATGTTTTGTTTCATATTTAGTTATTATATCAAAACAAATATGTGGCAATAAGGTCATTTTTTTTTTTCAATAGTTTACAATGCTACAATGCTTTGCAATCTGTTAATTACTAGATGATCCTGCATTTGAAGCTAAATTGTAAATGTGAAAAGATTTCTAAATGTGTTCCTTGTCAAATGTAATGTCCCTGTTCTATAAAGCATACTTAATTAAAAAAGTTTATATGCAGTTATGCCAGACTACTGATAAAGCACTTAAAATGTGCTAAGTTAAGCTAAATAAAGCTAAATAAAGCTTAAGCTGGAGCAGAGGTTGTTCTAAGCTTGTTACTATATCTTTATACCAACTTGGTAATTATAAAGAGTTAAACATTTAAGTTTTTGCAAAAAGAAAATTTTAACTTATATATAAATAGGATGACAACTGAATAATATTAATCAATTTGAAAATTTAACAAAAGAAGTGGTATTTATTTATTTTTCTACTGAACAGTTTTTTATGTACGGTTACATATAAGCTTTAATATTACAAGTTAGCAAAGAGAATTGAATTCAAAAAAATTTAACCAAATGAAAGTGAATTATGGCATATATTGTAATTAAAAAAACTTCATCAAAACGAGATTTTACATTGGAAGAAGCAAGATTTTAATAAAAATTTATAATATTACTTAAAAATATAATATAACATATCTCTATTTTTATATTACTAAACAAAAGTTATTTACAGAAATTCAAACAAAGCACACTTGATTTTATTAGTTATACCAAAAATTACATAATGAAACTATTCATAAAAATTTGGAAATGTGGAATACATCTTAAGTTTTTTTTTTTCATTTTTCTAGAACAGACAGATTTTTTTTTTCTTCAGGAGTATATAATGTAAAATAAATTGATAACATAATAAACATAAAATTTATCCAAATTTGTTGCTTTATTTAATATTATTTGCCATCAATGGCTATTTAAGGGTAAACATTTTTTACCAATTTTATAATTTTTAGAATTCTATAATTGGTAAAAATGTTGACCCTCTAATAGCAACTGATGGTAAATAATAATCGATTTATTTTACATTATATACTCCTAAATAAAAAAATTTGAATGCTTTAGAAACCTGAATAAAATATTGGTTATTGAATTCATACAATAATCAATATTTTGTTTAGGTTAACATTTATATATCAACAAACATGTGTTTTATATGTATTGACTTTTAAAATTGAAATAAACTACAACATGAATTTGTATGTCTGCAATTTTTATTGTTTCTACCCTTTTACACTTAGTTTTTTATAAAGGTGTGGTAAGTTAAGAGTTATTTCTTTTAGTAATCAATTTACTATTTCAAAACATAAATGTGGACATCAGGTTATATACTTTTTTCTTATAGTTTATTATGCTACAATGTTTTGTTATCTTTTATTACTATACAATATCAAAGGCAATCTAAATTAGCTTTTGTTTACAGTTGCTTTTAATTTGAGAGTAAATTACCTGGACTAGCTATAACACCCAATAAGCAACATTCTCAAACATAAAATGTTTTAGTAATGTATATAATTTATATATGGGAGTAATAAGTGTAATGTTTTGAAAAGAAATAAGGGATTTTTTTAAAAATATTTTTCTAGCTAAATGATAGGATTAATGGGAACTTAATGTGAAAAAAATCATACCAAGTTATTTATATTCTATTGATATTACTAGGTAAATTATAAAACTATTATGTTATAAAATCTATTGTAAGAGAATCACAGCATGGTCAAGTTTCACTATCTGGTTTAAAGTTTGTTACAATGATCGTTTTTTTTGTCTTGGAATTATAAAAACCATTAGGAAAACAAACTACTTTTTTTAAATCTATATTTTTAAGAAAATATTATGAAAATCATGGGTTTTGAGTTGAGAAGTTTTGTAAATGTATAAGTACTATAATGTACAAAATTAGATAGAAAAATCATACTTATTTTATTATTATTATTTGATTTTATGATTCAATTTTACATTTATTAACTAATCCGCTTTTTAAAATTTGTTTTGATTTTACCATACGTAGAAAAGCCTCTTTTTCAAAATCAGCGAATCAGAATGCGCATATCTCTGCCATATCTGAGCCTGTATAGAGTGTTCCCGTGGGTCACGTGACTTAAGAACAGACCATAAGGATTTTTAAATAAATTTTTAGGGTAGGGTTTTTTAAGCACATAAAACCTTATAAAATAATAATTATAATATATAATAGGTGTTATGAATTGTACATCGAAAGTAACAAAAAAAAAAAAAAAAAAATAACCACAAAATTAGATTTTTCAAACTTCCTGAAATTGTAAAATATGACAAAGTGTCTTGTTCTCTTTGACTTGATACTGGTAGATTTTTTATTTACTAAAGATGTATAATTTAACGGCAAATTAACTTCATATTAAATTAGAGTTGCCATCTCCTCTATACCGTTGGAGAGCGCGGCGCTAAATTAATTAAGGATAAAATTTTTATTACGCTCTCCTACGGAAAAAAGAGGATAATAGCAACCCATAATAAGAATATTACAAGCATAAATGGAATTATGATATACAACTAATGGAACCTTAAAGCTTTAGTAATGTAGAAAATATAATTTTGATTTTTTAAAAACTGTTTTAATTATCTTTTGAATCAAACATCGTGTTATGATTCGAAACAAGAAAAGAATCTTTAACTTGCATATGCTTTGAAAATAAAGTGATCCTATTTAATTACCGAGTTTTAGTAAACATTTTGTTAAATAATTACAGTAACTAATGTTTAAATGATTAATATCACTTCAGTGAATTTTTGTTGTTTTTTGTCTATTGAAACTCGTTTTTTTTTAGTCGGCTACAAGCATACTCCCGAGACGACTTGAAATAGCTTTGATGTTTGCGGCTTGATGAACTTCCATATGTTTTATACTTCCATGGTTAAATAAAAAGCTGGTAATACAAATGCTCAACATTTTTTATATTTCATCGTGGTTTTTCATTAGCTGTTTTTATCTAATTCTGCTTGTACGTGAAAGAAAAACATTTCCACGCAAAATGTTAAGTTTTTAAGTTTGGAAAGTCTGAATTGTGAACTTAGCTTTTAACACAGCATATATAACATTTAAACCAGGGTGGTGGTAAAACGGTGAATTAATTTAATTGTTGAACATTTCTGCGGTACGCAGAAATTTTCAACAATTAAAGTACGCGGTTAAGGGTGAGCGTAAGCTCACAAGGTTAACTAACTTTCATTAGTTTGATGTTAAAAAGCTTTCCTGCTTCACAGCTTTTTAACATCAAACTAATGAAATTAAATTGTAACAGGCGGAAGCGTTTATTTAACGGTGAAAATGAAAAATGACTGAAATTATTTTAAAGAATAAAAAAGATTAGCTAAAAATAAAGTAAAAATTTTTTTGAAATCTATAAACAAACGAAAAGATTGATGAAAAAATAAATCAAGAAAATAGATAAAAGAATAAAACGAACAAATAGATTTAATAAAACAAAAACAAAACAACAAAAAATCAATTAAAAGCAAAGTAACAAGTTAAAAAAAAAAAGTTCGAAAAATATTTGAAATAATAATAAAAAGAACTAATTAAAACATAGAAATAAACCGCTACCAATTCTCTACGCTTTTTTTTTTCTTTCCCAAAAATAGTAAAAAATTATTATTTTTTCATTTTATTTTGCAGAAGTTTTTGTGTTTTGCCTTTTCGCTTGCGCAAAATTTGTTATTATTTGTGCCGTGATATAAATCGTGAAAAAAAAAGATATATATCGAATAAAGCAAATTGCTTTATTCTAAATATAGTGATATAAGATACCTGGCAAAAATCCTACCAATTCTTAACTAGATATTTATAAATTCAATTCTAATCTAGAAATTTACTATTAGTCGTTCAAAAGCACAACATAACAAAATAACAATAAATTAACTCTAAATATTGGTTACGAACTTTTTAAACTTCCACGTTTTATCCGCAATGCTTCAATTGCTTATGACGTTTTAAAACAATATCATTGGATAATTTTTGTTAAAAGTGGAATGGATTGTTAACTTTAACTTAAGATAATTACGCGGTGTAGAAAATTATGTTACAACTAAGACTGTTCTCCCTCCAGCTATTATATCTGTTTGATTATAGCTATTCTTTTTTTTTTTTAAGGTAATTTAACTTACGCTTGCTTATATATTTTGCTGTTGATTTTTTTTTGTTTGTTTATTTTATTTAGGTGTTACTCCAATGACTAGTTTTTATCTATATGAGTGACACCAAACCTAATGTTGCGCTTCACAGAGATGCTAAAACACATAAAAAACGCATAAGTAATTTGGTTTATTCAAAACATAAATGTAGAGGACAAATGAAACGTTATTGACATCAACTAGCAATTGCAAAAGGGGTTTAAGTACATAAATTGACTGATGGTTAGGATTTGGGCAAGTACTGCAAAACAACTTTAAAATTTTCTTATTTTAAATTTTTCAAAAAGTTTCATTTTTCGACTTCAAAACGTTTGATTTTTCGATTTTTTCTTTTTTCAAAAACTAGGTAAAGTGCTGAAATTTTCCACTTTTTTTTTCGTACTTCACGCGTGGAAGATCTCCGCATTTTACTTGCGCCCAATGAATCGTAATAAATTGAGACGTTTAATAGGCATTTGAATTGTAAGATAATATAGCTTTTCAGTTAATATTCAGAAAATATAAACTAAAAAAGCTTTATGATTTGTGGACTAACCTGCTTACAAATCATTAAACCAAAAAACTGTCCCCCTACGTTACTAATTGGATTGGATCCACCAAACAATAAAAAAAAAATCGCCGCCAACCTTTCTTTTCTTCATTCTTTCCAAGACAGCACACGACTCCGGGCCAGAACTCTGGTTAGTAGTCGTAAGCCACTGCGACGGCATTTGATCTTGGGCTAGCACTGGCCCGATTGCGTTGAATACAGAGCACTGATCTCAAAATATAACTTTGTCATATTTTGAAATCAGTGATGCAGTTATATTTTGTTATATGTTTATAACGTTATATTTTGAGATCACTGATATAGAGTTTTGGCCGAACGTCGTTTTGCCATAATTGCATTATTATTTAAATGCTTTTCTCGTTATCCATGATGATACTATAAAAGCGAAACTAAACGTTTACAAGATATATTTTGTTATTACGACGAAATATTACTATGCTTTAGTTTTGTATAAAAGTTAAGCTGATATGCAAAAGATGCTTATTTAATAAAAAACAAGGTAAGTAAAAAATGAAAGTTTTTATAATATTAGATATCTCTAACTGCGATAAAAACTTTTTATTTTTAACTTTTAATTTAATATATATATATATATATATATATATATATATATATATATATATATATATATATATATATATATATATATATATATATATTATATATATATATATATATATATATATATATATATATATATATATATATATATATATATATACAATAAATATATTTATTGTTTTCTTATTTCTTTACTTTCTTTATTTTTCTTATTTTTGAATAATGTCTATTTAAATTTTAGAGCAGGAAATTTGCATCCAAAAAATTAAGAAGATTGTTTGGAATATGATTCCAATGGTGAATGGCACCAATATAAAGAACACTATTGATTGGTCAGGAGCAAACATTTAGCTTGAATTGAAAGCAATGCCATTAAAGTTATTGGGTAAGAAGAAATTTCATATATATATATATATATATATATATATATATATATATATATATATATATATATATATATATAATATATATATATATATATATATATATATATATATATATATAACATTTGTATATATGAGGGGCTCAGCGGAAAAGTGGTCTAACCCACATTTTTGAAATTTTCCGGATAATCACTGCAAACTGTACATTGAGTATGTAGTTTGTTGTGGAAAAAGTGCCTAACCCCAAAACCCATCCATACAGTGCTACTAACTATAATCATATTTACTTTAACAGAAAAATAAAATTTGAATGGTGGAAAAGTTACCTATCCAACAATCAACATGGCGAAAATGAACTGCTCAGATTTGGAAGAGTTTCTAATGAAAAGTGATTGTGATGATTCAGATGCAGATAACAACACTTCTTTAGAGGATGATGTTAGCTAAGGTATGTATATAATTAATGCAGCATCAAAATATACTTTTCATTGAGTTTATCATACAATAATATAGTTTCTAGCCTCAATGTTGTTTAGGCAGGTTTTCCTCTTCTAGTTTTTCAAAACTGACATGCACTTTTTTATTTCAGTTTCAAGTATTGGGGATCAATATGTTGAAGAAAACGGGAGACCTATACCTATACTAACAGGAGTTAATGGTACGTACAATTTGTCTAAAACTAAATAGGCTTATAAAAGGAGTTTTTTTGTCCTATTGATATGGCCTAGGACTGATTGTTTACATTGGTGTTAGGCCTAGCATTAGACTAGCTAGGGCCATTTAGTTTGTTTTGTTAGGAATTCTTTTCTTGTTAGGAAAGAATTTTTAACTAACATTTTCATTGCAGATTCACATGTTAACCTTGTTGGAGAAGTAGGAGAGGACGACAGCTTTTCCCAGGAAGTACAAGGAGAAACCCATAGTCATAGACATAGTCGTAAGCAAGTTGTCCATCCAGAACTACACAAAAAAAAAATTTTGAAACAGAAAAAGCCAACAGGGAAGGGATATGTTACATCAAAGGGCAAAGTAGTTGAACCAAAGATTTTTATTAACAAAGATTGTGGTTGCAATCTAGAGTGCAGCAGTAAAATAACAGTAAAATAACAGTTGCTTGCCGTAATCAAATTTTTTCTAACTTTTACACCATGAACTGGGATTTAAAAAACGCCTTTGCGATGCGTTCTGTTGATGTAAAAGAAAAACACAGGACGTATACTGCATCAAATAACTCCTGTAGGGCAAATAGTCGTTCCTATAAACTAACTGATGAATGTGGAAATGTTAAAAAGATTTGCAAAACTTACTTCAAAGACACATTGCAGATTCTTGATGGGACAATAACAAATATTTTAGCAAGGAAAAAAACAGATTGTACACCTATCGAAGATCGCAGAGATAAATCGGCTCCACTAAATAAAAGTAGTGATGAAGACACAGAATATCTTCAAAGATTTATTTGCTTATTTCCAATGTACCAATCTCACTATAGCAGAAAAGACAACCAGTACAGAAATTATTTGCCTCTAAGTTTACGAATGTCAACGTTGTACAAGAAATATGTTTGCAATTGCAATGAAAATGATCGCACCCCACTTTTAATTTTTGTATTTCGACGCATATTCAATACAAAATTCAATTTACATTTTCACCATCCGCAATCAGATACATGTCAAAAATGTGATCTATTTAACAATAGAATTAGGTGTCTTTCAGAGGGTGAAGAAAAGAACGCTGTTTAGCAGGGACCTTATTATTCATCAAGAGATGGCTGAAAAGGCAAAAAAAAAAAGGAAAGAAGATACACTAGATGCACATACAAATCCAAACAAGAGTGTATTAGTTTTCGACTTACAAAAAACTCTACCAACACCAGTGCTTAGTACAGGAATACCCTACTATAAAAGGCAAATGTGGACTTACAATCTTGGAATCCACTATGAAAACTTAAAGACAGGTTTTATGTATGTATGGAGTGAGGAGCAAGCATTCAGAGGTACTCAAGAGATAGGTTCGTGTATCCTTGAGCATGTTTTTCGACACATACCAAAAACTGTGACCCATTTAATATTGTATAGCAATAGTTGCGGTGGACAAAATCATAATATAAAAATGTCAGTTATGTTACAATATATTTTGCACAAATCTCCATTTCTGAAAACCATTGAACAGAAACTTTTTGTACCAGGGCATAGTTTTTCCTCCTGCAACCGAGACTTTGCTGTGATTGAAAAAGCCAAAAAAATGAAGGACCAAATTTTTGTTCTAAATGATTGGATAGACCTTATTAAAAATGCAAAGAAGAGTGCCCCAATATTATTGTAAGAAAAATGGAGACCCATGAATTTCTCAGTACAAAATCATTGGAGAGTGGGATAACCAATAGAAAAAAATTAACAAATGGCGAAAAAATTTCATGGCTAAAGACATGCTTGATAAAATTGGAAAAAGGATCACCACGCTCATTTCAAATGAAGCAAACACATTTAGAAAGTGACACATTCATGTTGCTGGACGTAACAAAGCAAAATCGTGGACGGCCATCTACCACTATCAATGTTAAACTTGAGCCGTTGTACCCCAATGGTAGAAGACTCACAAGAGAAAAACTAAGTGATCTTTTTGAGCTAATACAATTCATACCACCTGTTCATCATCCCTATTATCTTGCTCTTAAAGGTGATTCTGGTGACGAAGACATAAATTAGTGCATGCTACATATATAAAAGAATCATTAACAAGTCATAAACAAAACATCTATTTAGCCTAACCAACTCTATTAAGAATATTTTTAAAAATTTTGAAGAGGCAAAGCTGCCTAACATTTTTGTTATTGCAGAACACAGTAATATAGTGTCCTAATTTTAGATATATCAGTATATAATAGTAGATATATCAGTGTATTTTTTCACCTGTCTTTATAATAAATACTATTTTTCTGATAATGATACTTTTTCCTGTTATTTTTAAAAAGATCCTTAAAGTCTTTTACAGTTTACTAAAAATGAAGTAATTGTGGCTTAGACCACTTTTCCGCTGAGCCCTTCATATGTATACTTAGGGTGATTGCAAAAGCAGCTTTTCAAATAGTCTGCTGCTCAACCCTAAATGTGTTTTATATAATAAAATAACACAAGATAAAAATTTTGATACTAGTACTCAAAAGTTCAATATTAAATAAAGTTTTCAAAAATAATAATCATTTTATAAAAAAATTATTATTTCATAAAAAAACTATGGTTTTATGACTAAAAATATAAGTCAATATATAGTTTCTTAATAATAATTATTTTAAATATTTTTTATATTAAAAAACATTTAAAAATAATAATTATTAAGAAACTATATATTGACTTTTATATTTAGTCATAAAACCAATTTTGAAATTTTTTTTAGTCAAAACTAAATAAAAATTTCAAAATTGTTATTAATTTTGAAATTTTTATTTAGTTTTGACATCTTTTTAGTTCCAAGTTGACATAATTGAAAAGATTTTTTTTTTCGATAATATTATGAACTCGCCTTATAATTATATGGTCTAATGATAAATATTCTTTATAATTTTATATCTAGTGTTATTTTATTATATAGAATAGAGTTGAGGTACGGAATATTTAAAAAAAGTTGTTTTTTTAATTACCCTAACGTTTATATACGTTTGTGTGTAATGTACTTTTTAGTCATATATTTTAGTTTAATTGTTTACTATTGAATATATAAATATATCCTTTATATAAAATGTTGTCACACATAGTTTAACTTTGTATTATATTAGATGCTGTGAAATTAAAAGCTTTAACCTCAGGAGTATCAGGAGAAGAGTTTGAACATTAACTGAAAAGATATTTTTACCTTTTCGCGGATCAATATGACGGACGAAAAGCTCGAGAGGAACGTTCTTTGTATAAAAAGTTCTTTACATTAATTACAATTTGAACTTATAATAATTTTTTTTTATTAATAATTTCATTATTTTCTAACACAACTTTGGTTAGCAATAAATTTGAAAATACTTATTTATTTTTGTCGTTATAAATTGGAATAAATTTCGAGAAGTTGGCCGTTTCGATGCAGGCCCGTGATCGACGACCGTCATTGCGCCGTTGTCGCAAGCGTAACTGAGCCAGCATTGAGCCGCTAGCGGGAGGCTGTCTTGGTTCTTTCTCTCTATATCGCTCTCTCTCTTTTTTTCTCTTCCTTTCTAGATAGTGGAAGACAAAAAAACTAAAACTCGCCCCCGTTACTAGAGATTCTGAATCCGCCCCTGTGCGCACAGTGTCACTTTGAAAATATAGCAAAGTTTACGCGTTTCAGCGATATTTCTTGTTGTACGTAAAATTATATCAAGTTTAAAACATAAACCCGACAGCGTAACTAATTTACTAAGTAATATTTCAGCCTAATTTGTACAGACCATCATCAGACGTAAAATGCCAACTTAAAAAGAAAATTTTACTCTTATTCAACGTTAAAATTGGACCACTTTTTAAACATTACATTTTATCTTTGAAAAAGCGTTCAAGTTAAAACTATTAAAAGTTTTAGCTTCTTAAAAAAAATTGTTTAACGATTTATTCAATGTAAATAAACGTTTTAAAAATATTGCGAAAAATACAAACTTTAAAAATATGAAGTTTAAAAATCCTAAGTAATTTAGCATCACAAAAATCACATTTAATCAACATTGAAAAAATGTTAACAAACAATTACTTCAGAAACGTTGACAGTATGTACGCTTTATCAAAGTAACATTTTCGACGCTTAAATTTTGAAAAATAACAGGCTTAAAAAAACACGCTTATTCAACTTTAACAAAAGTCTGCACAAATTTATAGTAGACATTCATAATTAAGCTTGTAAGAGTACGTTTTTATAATTAAATTAAAAAACAAAAAAACATTTTTATTCAAATGCTTTGAATGAGAATGTTATTTTTTGAATGAGAAGATTGAATGAACGATAATATCGCTAAAATTTCTTTTTTGAACGACCACGCAACTTTTATTAAAAAAACTGGTACTAGAAGCCCCAAAATTTTAGAAAACTTTTGATACAAAGTTACTATTCAATTAAAAAAACTTATTTTATAAAGAATTTGAGTATTTTCATTGTAATTTTTTACATAAACATCGGGTCAGCATAACACAAGGTTAAAAAGCATTATCTACAAGAGAGAAGTTGGAATGAGTAAGTAAATTGCATGCCTAATTGAATAGAATACCATTCGATTTGAAAGAAATCATGTTAATATATTAACTAACTTAAGAAACTCTTTAGAAACTTTAAATACTTAGATTGGAAAAATAGGACTCCCAAAATAAGAAACTTTCTAGTACTAACCCATTTGCGTGGTTTCTTATTAAAAAAATATGTATGCGCATATATGCATATATAAATATATATATATATATATATATATATATATATATATATATATATATATATATATATATATATATATATATATATATATATATATAATGGTATTCTAAATTTCTTTCCCTTTATCTAGCAGAAATTGCGCTAGAAGCCCTAATTTTGAAATGTACCTTAAAAAAAGTTTACATTGGGATGAAGTGGGACAGATAAAAGAAATGTTTATGCTCGCTCTTCTTATCGCCATTTGATTATTTCGATTGGTAAAATCTCTTGAACATTTTTATGTCGATTAGGCGATTATATCAGTTTCTATTTAACAATGTGTTAAAACGTTGTTTTAAATTTATTTGTCCAACTTTACCCCAATGGCACGGTTTCTCTAAAAGCAAAAGCTTATACACTTAGTTATGATTAGCTAGAAACCTATAGGGATTGAATCGCGCCTAAAAAGAAGGTTTATTCGTAAAAACTTGTTTGGTTCAGTTTATACATCAAATAAAAAAGATATTGTAATAGCCCTAAAAAAAAAAAATTTACGTGTTCCACTTCTCCCCAATTAGACGAATAAAAAAACCGATTAGCGGGACTTAGAGTTTCGTGCTTGAAGGAAATTATCAGATGATGACATGAATACATACATACATACATACATACATACATACATACATACATACATACATACATACATACATACATACATACATACATACATACATACATACGGTATACATAAGTATGTATGTATGTATACATATATGTATACATACATACATACTTACGGTCATATATATATATATATATATATATATATATATATATATATATATATATATATATATATATATATTTATTTATATATATATATATATATATATATATATATATATATATATATATATATATATATATATATATATATATTTACATACATATATATATATATATATATTTATTTATATATATATATATATATATATATATATATATATATATATATATATATATATATATATATATATATATATTAGTTAAAAATCACTTAACAAAAATTTTTTCCATTTAACACTGTGTTTCATCAACAAAGATTCATCAGAAATCCATTTCTGATGAATCTTTGTTGATGAAACACAGTGTTAAATGGAAAAAATTTTTGTTAAGTGATTTTCTACGAATATATAATTGCTCTGTTCTTTTAAGAACATTGAGCACTCTATTGTGTAGAATACTTTTTAAAGTTGTTTAAATATATATATATATATATATATATATATATATATATATATATATATATATATATATATATATATATATATATATATATTTATATATATATATATATATATATATATATATATATATATATATATATCCGTAAGTATGTAGGTATGTATGAATGTATGTATATATATATGTATATACATACGTATGTATATATATATACATACATACTTACGGTGATATATATATATATATATATATATATATATATATATATATATATATATATATATATATATATATAAATATATATATACATATATATATATTAATTATATTATATACAAGGCTGGCGTGAAAGGTGTGTGTGGGTTGTGTGACCTCTCCCCTCAATAAATGAATTTTTTACCATCAGTTGGTAAATTTTGACTTTTCTGTAGATTCAGTTGGCAAATAAGAACCTTTTTTAGATTTAGTCAACAAAATAAGACTTGGACTATTTATCTATAGTCGACAAATTAGGGAATGAGAATACCTATTTTTCAAGTATTTTTTTTAGCAAAAACCGTAAGCACCTCCCCACCCCCTTCACACACATACGATGTGATGAAAGTGTAAATTAGGGAGGGTGGACGGAGGGGATGCTAATGCTTTTTCAACTTACTGCAACAAGGTTTAATAAAAGTCTCTTCAATGTTACTTATTTCAGCAAAATAAACTACTATTATATAAAAAACTTTCAGAATAAAAATACATAAATAAAAACATCGCGATTTTGAGAGATTTTGTTTGTTAAAGAGCTTTATGTGCTTTATGTACAGTCCGTCATATTATTTTTACTGCTACTCAAATTTACGGCTGCAAATTTATGTCAGCATTATACTAATTATATTTTGCTGACTTGATCTTTTAAAACGCCGACTTTAATCCAGACAGTTTTTCAGACGAAGCCAGAAAAAAAAAAATCCAAAAAGAAAAAACTTTAAAGCTATTTTTGTGTGATGTATATGTGACGTTTCATGCTTATTATTATGTGTATCTAAATCTGCATTTATTGATATATATGAGTATTATAATAAAGTGATGCTGAGGTTTTGCGGTTACCATGACTTAAAAACAAAAAGTATATACATCTTAAAGAACATTTTCACGCAAATTTTTGTACTATTAATCTCGGTGATATCCATTTTCTTGTTAAGAACACTTGTAATTTTTGTAGGTTTTAAAATATTATTGCTATAAATAATTTTGTTTTAAGTTTTTTTAATATAAACCAGTTTGGAAAAACAATGAATAAAATGAAAGTTGTCATAAATTGACCATATGTCAAGTAAAATAAGTTATGTTGATTCTGCATAAACCGCATTTGCGCAGTTGAGAACAATTACATATGTAAATTATTAAAGGAATTATATAATAAAACTTAAAATGGGTACCTTTTGTCGGATTGCTGGACCCAAATTCAATTTCTTTTGATTGAAAAACACTGTCCCCTGTGAAATTTAAGTAAAATTTTATTTTTATAAAAATTTTTTTTAATGAAAACATTTTAGAAGACTAGTATTTTTTACAGATGATAATTGTAAATAAATTACAAAAATTATAGTAAAAATAATAATAACAATAATAATAATAATAATAATTAAATAAACTACTATACAAACAAAGTGTCAACCTTTATTTAATTAAGAAATATTGGTTTAATTATTTCCTAGCAAAAAGACGTCAGAAATTAGTAATGGTTCAATCTTACCAGCTGTTGAGTTTTTACTGCATCTTGTTTACATTCGAATGTGACAAATGCAAAACTAAAGAAATTTTAATCAATATTTAATTAAAATATTTTCATTGATTAGCGCACACTCATCTGCCTCATAAGACTTTGGTGAAGTTATGGCCGATTAGAATCATATGTAGTTTTTAAACGAAAAAAATTGAAAACAGTGTTAAAATATTTTTATTTAATTAGTTATTTTTAAAAAGACATAGCTTTGTAGAATTTACAAGTTTTATCCAAATGTAAAACGTTTTCAATCATTATTTTAGAAATTATATATATATATATATATATATATATATATATATATATATATATATATATATATATATATATATATATTATGTATATATATATATATATATATATATATATATATATATATATATATATATATATATATATATATATATATATATATATATATATATATATATATAACAATAATGATGCATCTGATTACTATTCATTGTTGATTAATAAAAATTTGCATAAAAATAATTCAACACTTACCCACGACTGATGCTTTGATTGTCTTTAATAATTTTGCATTCTTTTACTTTACCATACTGCGAAAAAAAATCTTTTAGTTCCTCTTCTTTTGTCTAATAAAATAAATTTAAGAACAATAATAAGTGAGGCATTATTCCTATTTATAATAAACGAAACTACTAAAAATACGACTATGACAATTTTAGATAAGCAATATAGTTAACTTGAGTTTAGAAAAGTAAAAGCTGATTAGAAAGTTATGAAATATCCAAATATATATCTAAAGAT
The DNA here is from genome assembly GCF_038396675.1 of Hydra vulgaris. Taxonomy (NCBI): domain Eukaryota; kingdom Metazoa; phylum Cnidaria; class Hydrozoa; order Anthoathecata; family Hydridae; genus Hydra; species Hydra vulgaris. The sequence goes on along the minus strand of NC_088930.1, from coordinate 20,890,522 downwards.
ATAGCGAAGAAAATAATATAACTTATACATGAAAGAACACAACAACAATTGTTTAAAAATCAAGGCCATTTTAAAACTATTTTTATTTTAAACTTAAAAAAAATATATCAAAATATTATATAATGGGTCTTCAGCAAAAAAAAAAAAAAAAATTATGTTATTTCATAAAATGCTGTGTGCACTCGGTTTTTTAATGGTGGGTTGCTTACAAGATTATTTATAAGTATATGATCTATAAAATAGGCAAAATTTTATAAATCTTTCTTCAAAACTTAAGAAGTTAAACAAATCCAAGGCTGAATTAATTGTTTTAAAACACGTTTTAAAACTGTAATTTTTCTCATAACCATGAGTGAAGTTAAAGGTTTTTATTAGGTTAAAAATATGTTGTCTGTATAACTTTTTTGATTTTCATGGAGGATTCATTTAAATAGACTTCATCTTGGACATTAAAAAAATCATTACATAATAATTAAGCTTAAAATAAACGAAGTAAAGAATTAACTTTTTACTTCGTTTATTTTAAAAGTATTTTTTAATTTTTAACAAAGGTAACAATTCGATTTTTTGCTGTTGTAACCTAGAATAGTTATGACAATTTCATAGCATAAAATTCTGTGTGCAAGAGGAAAAGGGGGATGAGTCTGGAAATGTCACTTTACAGCAGAAGCAATATAAAATTGGAGCAGTTGCAACTTCTTTGAAAAGTACGATTTTCATGAATGAATTCCTAGTATGAAATTGAATCGAATGCTCATTTTTTGAGGGAATATTTAAAATTTAAACTTTTTTTCTTGATACTTAATAATATTATTCGAATGCCGTGTATTTTTGACATTTTTTTGACTCATCTCCCTTTCCCTTTTTCACACAGAATTAGCTTTTAAACGTTTTTAAAAAGAATTTTATTTATCGTATTTTTTTAATAAATAATATACATGCATGTAAGAAAAAGCAGAAACGTGTTTTTAATAAATATATACGCGTGGATAAACGCAATAAAGTTATAAACTTAAGTTTTTTCTATACAAATTTATACTTTGCTTTTAATTTTACGAGTTTGAAACTGGAGATCGTCATATACATTAAAATAGGACATTTTTACTCTTCATTTAATAAAAAAGTAAATAAAAATAAAATAAAAAAGATCTGAAAAATCATTAAGCACGATCACAGAAATATTATTGAGGCAGTTTCCCGCTTCTAGCATCACTAATGGCGTTTACACGACTCAAGATTTAAACCTTTAACTTTTAAGTTCACTCTAACCACTGCATACATTGTTTCAACTTATTCTTTATTATGCAAGTTTTAAAAAAATTTCTAGTAAGAGTCGATAACGATAAACGAACTACATTGTGCACGTGCGTGTAGGTAAATTGTATAACAATATAAGATTTTATTTGTTGTAATTAATAATTATTATTTTCCAAAATCTTAGTCGTAATGCGTTTAATTTACTTGAGAGGACTATTTTTTAAATAAATATCTAATAAGTTGTTGTAAAAACAATAATAACGGATTCTATATTATTACATTATTATTTATTAAACAAAAATATAATATGAAATTGGATTGCCGTTTTTAATATCCTTTAATCTTTGCCGTCTTTATTATCCAAATAATAATGCAACATTTAACTTAATAAATTGGTCTGAAAAATCGATAATAATTAGTTTCGTCAATAAATATAAAAACTTACATCAAATGCAACTCCTCCAACAAAAACTCGATTGGCAATTTGAATACCGTACTTCACAACGTCGGCCTAGTTTAGGATTGAGGTTATTAGGATTTTAATAAAATTCAAAAACATTACAAAAGTTAACCAAGTAATAGTTATGAATTCTTGAAAAAAATCATAAAGTTTATTAAATGGGTTTTAATCTAAATTAGCAAATTAGTGGTAAAAATAATCTCTCACCATTTCAAAAAATATTAAAATCGAAATGTGAATACAGTTAGCTAAATAAAGCTTCTTATCTAACAATGTTTTACTAAACTTCCATTAAATTAAAATATCATTTTTAAGGTACACAATGTATGAATTCATTTTAAGCAATTAAGTTTGGTTTAATGCGTCTCAAGAGATTCGATTTAGCGCAAAAAAATGCTGTGTTTATTTTTATTGCAATACAAAAAAACTCGACAATTTCAAAAGCTTGTAATTTATGAAAACGGAGTTAAAGATTTATTTTTTAAAAACTTTGCTACGTTTTAAATAAAAAAAATACTTCAGAGTTTTGTTGCGTTGAAATTAATGAATTTATATTTTTATACTATTTCAATAACAATTTGTTTTATAAACAAAGTTAAAAAACAAAATCTTAGCAAAATGTCTAACGTTAAACACCCTAAGATAAATAAATTTGTCACGTGAGAAAATATCTTTCAACACAAGATTTTTTTTTTTATAAAATTCCTATATATTTGTTTAATTTTAATTACTCCAAAATTTTTTTAACTAATCACGAAAGTTATTCTGCATACAAAAGTTATAAACGTTTTAAAAACGGTGTTGCCTATTTATTATACCTGTTTTGTTTTAAGTTTTTCAAAAGCAACAATTTAAAACCAAACTTTTACATAATATTTTTAACATATCATGCTAAGCTATATATTAGAAATGTTAGAAGATGTAACCACCAATCTGATCAGCATATATACCAATTTCAAGTTTTCTATAAACTTAGTTAAGTTAAGGTTAGTTAAGTAAACGAGTCGGTTAGATTAACTCGTTTATTTTTCATAAATTATGCCCGTATGTGATAATTGGTTTAGCCAACCATCTACGAGTCAGGCGGTTGGGTAAACTCATTTTCGCAGCTCTGTGTAACTAGCGATTTAGCCTGATTAACAGATTTTCTGATTGAAAAACAGGCTGGTTTTTCCGAGCCGCTATTATCTTTAACCATCACATTGCAAGTTAGTTGGCGCAACAGCATTAGATAGATAATATCTAACTAATGTGGTCGCGCCAACTAACGTGCAATACGGATAGTTAAAGATGCAAGCGGCTCGGATAAACCAGCCAATTTTTCAATAAAACGATTAGTCTTATTGTATATTATACAATTAGAATAATCGTGTTATTATCCAGTGGGCGAATGTTTCCCAAATCAAAATTATTTAGAGCGGCGTCTATTTGAAATTTAGCGCTTTTTTTTTAGGTTATACATAATGTACAAATTGAAAAAGATTTAGGTTTTACATACGCATAAAGTGATGTGTAATATAAGGTTAACATATTTAGTTTAATGAAACAAATTGAACGGCGCCATTCATTAACGTCTATCCCAAATTTAACTTGACGGAGGTAACAATATGGTAACGCCAGAAGAACTCTTAATTTATACCAATGGAACAGAACAAATATTTGTACCTTTTGGCACGAATTTGGTATCGATGCTGCTAATGGAACAAATCACCCGCAACCTGGATAAGATGCTACAGTGAACACCAAAAATACTAACACTTCAATTCTAATTGATGATAACATACAGTCACATTTACTTCTGCTTTGATGAAGCTCGCCCTTAATTTGTAAGCAAGCTACCTAACAGATCTTAACTTATTTAGTAATGAAAGCATTTTTAAATTCATTTATTCAACCATAAAATATGAAAATTTACAAAAATATTTTATAAACTCACATAAATAAGGTTAGGTGTCACTCATATAGTCAAAAACTAATCAATGGAGTGACACCTAAAAAAACAAACAAATAAAACACAGAAAGAATATAAAATAAGAATAAGAAAAAAATAAGAAAAAGAATAAGAAAAAAAAATTAAAAAGAAAAAGAAAAAAAAAAAAAAAGGAAAAGAAAGGAAAATGAAGCACTAATAAATAAAGATGATTTTAATAAGTGCAATAATAATAATAATATAATAAAAATAATAATATTAATAATAATGTGAATAAAGAAACAAATAATAACTATATCATGATAACTTTACTAAAAATTATAACTAATGGTAAAAATAATTATAATAAAGTTTATAACTACGACACAAATTAATAAAATAAACATAACAATTGCAAAAATTAGGACAATAACCATTAATGGTATTATTTATGGTTATAAATGGTATTATTTGGTTCTAGTGAGAAATACATTGATGTTTAATAGAAGCTTGCTATATTTGATAATGTTGAAAAAGGAAGTGTGCAAGTTAAAATTTTCAGTATTTCGAGTGTAATATATCAATAAAGATGCCACAGGCAAAAGAACCACTACCAATCGCACCACGAATCATTTCAGCAATGCTAACAAGTGCATGGGAAGTAGAGTGTTTTAAACGAAATCCAAACTGACGGCCGTAGAGACACTTAGAATTAAGCATCAGTGTTACGTTCGTTCAACTACGTTTAACTACGGTCAACGAAGTTGAACGTAGTTGAACGTAAATAAACGTAACGTAGTTTTGTTTCAATTACGTTACGTTTATTTACGATATTTTTGTATTAATCATCTTAGTTAAACGTAGTTGAACAAAGTTGAACGTAGTTGAACCAAATACATTTTTGAACAACCTAATTAACTTTTAAAAACCACTGATTTGTATTGCTAGTATAAATAACCAAAATTAAATTTAAGAAGATGTTAAAGCCAGAGTTTAGTGTGATTTTAGAAAGTCGAGCCTAAGCCTGCGAAAATGTGGAAAATTTTTATTTCAATTTTGTTTATTAAATAGCTTACACGATTGGAAATAACTCTACAATAGTAGTACTAAACTTTTTGTTTTTTTAGGTCCCCAAATGTGGCAATAGCCAGTATTAAGTCCTGATTATCTTTTTTCAGTTTTGATTTAGTACATTTGATATCCTAGTTTTCATGCATTAAGGTAATTAATTTACATCTTAAATTGACCTAATACCATTGCTAATCTTAGGTTGAAACTATTAGTTGAGGCAACATTCATATATATTTACAAATTGGAAATTGGTGATGAAGTTTTCAATATTTTAAGTTATCCTGCTCAACTTTGTTCAACTTCGTTCAACTTTGTTCAATTTCGTTCAACTTTGTTCAACTTCGTTGAATTATTATTTCGCTACGTTCAATTTTGGTTTTTGGGAAGATGAAGTCTGACTACGTTACGTTTCGTTACGGTCACAAAAATGAAGCTAGCACTGGTGCTTACTTAGAATTATCAAAAAAGTGGAAGATACAAGAATACATTAATTTTTCAAGAATTTTGCTGATATTTGATAATAATAATATTGGTCTATAGTTATTGTAGTCAAGTTTTGAGTCCTTTTTATGGATTGGTTTAACAGATGCAGTTTTTAAAATATTAGGAAATATACCAGTAGCGAATGAGATATTAAATAGTTTAAAAAGTACTGAGGAAATATCATTAGCAAGATCAGGATCCTTGGTTTGGATCAGAAGCCTTGCCATCATTTAGAGAAAGAATAACTGATATTATTTCATTTTTTTCAGTAGGCTTAATGAAAAGAGAGTCAGGGTTTAATGTTTTTAAATATTTATGGAAGTCAGTATGAGATGAATGAATATTTTTTTGCAGTTTTTCAGGAATTAAAATTAAAAAGGAGTTGAAAATTTCCGAGATTTTAACTGGATTATTGATAATGGTGTTGTTTGAAGATATACAAAATGTATATGAGATATCATTCGAACGTATATTCAAAAAAAGTTCTAATACCCTTCCACGTTGCTCTCAAACTATTGCTATTGGTAGTAAAGTAGTGAGAAAAGTGTTTTTTTTTGCTTCTTCGAATAAGTGTTACAAGTAAATTTCTATAGGTTTTGTAAGTTTTTTTCAAGAATTAGTTTGTCATGAATGTTTTTTGTTTTAAGAAACGTCTTAAATATATTGTTTCGTTTTTTTATCGAGGTTAAAATTGCTGAAGTAATCCATGGTTTAAGGCTACGAGTTAAGCTACGATTACTTAGTTTTTTTAGCGGTGCGTGTTTGTCTAGAAGAGAGTTAAAGGTAATGAAGAAATCTTCATATGATTTATTTGTATTACTATTGGAAACTTTAACTACTTTATCCCAGTTGATTTCCAAGTAATCATTCCTGAATTCTTCACTATTTAATTTTTTGAAGTTTCGAAGAATAATATTGCTTTTTCGAGAATTAATAATTCTTTTTTTAAAAGATGAATAAATTAGAAACTGTGGCAAATGATCCGATATGCTAATAGTTAGATTGCCAAAGATATCTTTAGAAGTTGAATTAGAAAATATATTATCAGATATAGTACTTGAGTGATTGATAATTTTTGTCGGTAAGGAAATAAAAGGAAGATTGTTGTTTGAAGCAATGGTGTTCAAATACTCCGAGATTGAATTATCTGAGTTTGTTTTTATAAGATCTATATTAAAATCACCCATTATAAAAATAGTTATATTTTTTCAATAGCAAGTTTTTAAGTAAAATAGCTAGATATGAAACAATAAATTCATTAATATCCATGCTAGGATGGCGATAAGCACAGCCTACTATGATATTAGACTTTTTAGGGAAAATGATTTCAACAAATACAGACTCTTAGGGTTTGTACGTAAGTAAATCATTTTTAGATTAATAAACTAGTTTATTAGAAATGTAAAGTAGAGCACCTCCAAATGAAGTTTTTGTTGGAGTATGTTCATAAACTTATCCACTAAGATTAATTGGAGTTGTTGGGAGTAAATCAGATTTCAGCTTAGTTTCTGTAATTCCGATGATACTAAATTCATAATTTATTAGAGATAAAAGTGAGGTTAATTCGTCAAAATGTTTAACTAATGAAGCAATGTTTAAATGAAATAGAGAAAAACAATCAATATTGATGTTTGAAGAGTTAAATTTTTCAACATCGATGTATTTACAATTGATTGGATTCTCAACTATGTTCCTATCATCATAGTCGTTGTTATTTAGCTGATAAGTAATTATTAAGTTGATTAAAAGTATCAGATTCTTGGGAGCAAGGAAAGAGGAAAAGGTCATTTGGCAGATCATTGAGATATAATATATTGTTAATTGAAGTTTGAAGACGTAGTTCATTATCCGATATAGAACTAAAAGGAAAAATACTGTTGCAACATGTAATACAGAGTCAATAATTCATGGAAGAGTTTTTTAATAAACTAAAATCATTATTATTTAAAGAACTACATTTCTTGTGGATTGAACTTAGGCAGTGATGATTAGCACGAATAATTTTATTACAAGTTTTGCAGAGTTTGGACATAATAAGTATAAATTTATTTAGAAATAAAGATATTGATATTAATAAGATTATTACAACAGAAACAATATAACAATATTAGTAACTATACGATAATATAACAATGATGAAGTTTATGATAAAAATATTACCAATATAACAATAATAACGGATAATAAAACAATATAACAATAATAACAACAATAATAATAATAACAATCACAAAAAAAGCAATAATAATAAAAATAGTGACAGTAATAACAAAAGTAGTAGTAGTAATGTTTAATAAAAATATAAATACTATAAATATGACTTACGCTTAATAATAAAATATACAATTATATAGCTAATAATAATGTAATTAATAATATGATAAAATAGATATGTAAAAAAGAAAATAAATTGAATGAGCTGAAAAAAAAAGAAAAAACAGTAAAATAAAAAAATAAAAAGTTAATACAACTTCAAATATAACCATAAATTCTTAAACTTCTTTAATTCTTCTTCTTTTTTCTCGCTGATGGAGGGCAAATAATTAAAAGTTCTTTTTCAAAATTCGAGTTTCTTTTTTTTTTTTTATCTGTAAGCAGGTATAATTCGCTGCATTCAATATAAACTTTATTTAATGGGTCATTATTAATTGAATAATTTATAACTTATTAATTGAATAATTTATAACTTATGTAATTTTTTTTAAACAAAAGATTAGAAGTTAACCTTTTGACTTTTATATATAATTTGCGAATGCTTTTGTTTTCTTTTATATTGATAAGTTTTTTTCTTTTATTTCAAATAATTTCTTTCTTCTTTTCTTTTTTTCTCCTTCTATCAACCGTTAGATCGACACATCCGCTATTTGCGAACACCTTGCATCGAATGTGAGCTATTGTCAAAAAAGTTTTATAAATTTTGCAGAAGGTTTCTCCGAAATTGAGAATCATGAATCATTAAAGTTTGTTAGGAATCTGTAGTTGTTTCTAACAAAGTTTTGCATATTCAATAGCAAAACGGTTTCGGCAAAGTTTGTGGCTTCAGAGAGGAGACAGATAGCAAAAAACAGGAGGATTTCTCAAACTCAGAAAGCGTCTTTCAAAATACAACAACATGTTACAGCAGCATGTCAATCAATGTAATCGCAACACTTCTCATGTTAGTTCTGACATTTCTTATCTTAGTCCTGACAAAGAAAAATATGTTTAGAAAAATGCAATATGTTTTGCAGTTAAAATAGATTCCACCATAGACGTTAGTCAAGTAGACCGATTTTCTTTGTCTTTGTAATATGTTTCATCCGGTGGAGTTTCAGTTAAAGGATTTGTTCAATTTTTAGAATTTGTTCAATTTTTAGAACTACCAATTGTAAATGCAATTGTAGTTCTACTCTTTATTTTATTCTTCTTTTTTCTTGCTTTACAATTTATCCCGGAAGAAATTTTTTTATGGTCAGTCATACGATGGTTCAAATACCAGGTCTGGTGAAATTTCTGGGCTGCAGAAAGTAATCAAAGATATTGCACTATATGCTTTATTAACTCATTGCTGTGACAAATTTGAACAGCATAAGCAAGATAACGATTAACTGACGAAGTTATATGAAGACAAGTTATATGAATCAGGAAACAAAATGATGGGAGTAAATTCCAAAAAACTGATGTTCGAGCAAAAAAGCTAGACGAATAAGAATTTTTGGAGCACTTAGTAACAGTCACAGTAAAAGGACTTAATTGAATGACGAGTAACACGAGAATTTTAGTAAATGACACAAGAGACGCTAGCTCTTTAGAGCAGCACCCATTATAGTATTTATAAAAAAGAGAAAGAGAAGCAATATTACGACGGTATGACAATGGTTGAAGGCTGGCTGAAAGTGCAGGTCCGACTATGTTTGCAATGCATTTTTACGTGAACTTAAAACAGCCAGCTTTGGCGTTAGACAATACATCTTTATAATGATTTCTAGCAATAGTAAATAGACGGCTGTTTTCTGGAGAATTGTTTTGGCGGTAGATATGAAAGTATGGTTACAATTGAAAATTGCAGCAGCATAATTAGTGGAAAATTATGAAGAAGAGTGAGGCTTGAATTAGAATTGTCGGCAGATAATAAAAGATTCCATGTCAGCCTGAATTCAAAACGTTACATTAGAAGCACATTTTTCAGGAGGAAATTGAAAGATTTCCTTTTCAGGAAGAAATTGAAAGACCGAGTCGAGTAAAGAAGGTAAATGATTAGGATTGTCCGGAAAGCGGGTTAGAAAGTTGACTATTTGTGTTATAGATTGAGAAGACAATAGATGTGAGTCTGCAGAGTCACAGGTCAGACAACAGAAAGCACGTAAAAGTATTGTTTGTGCGTTCAAACCTAGTTTCCCAAAAAATAGGTGAATTCTTACGAGCATAAATGCCCAGGCCAAGCATGTGATTATTGGAGTATTTACGAATCAAATAACTATCAACACTAAGATCAAAAGATGAGACTAAATTTAAATTAGTTTCACAAAGTGCATGTAAGTCTGGTAAACTTTGCTAGAGACAAAACTCAACAGAAGAAATTACAGGTACAATGTAAATTCGTCAGCTGAGAACTAAGAGGCCGTATGTCACATTTTGTGTTTTTTCTGTTTACTATCAATAAATATTTAATAATTATTATGAAGAAAATTATAGTTTGTCCATAAAAGTCTTAAAAGTTTACCTAATGTCTTACTCAATATGTTTGATCGATCAAAATTAACATCCAGATTTATAAATGACCTTTAATTTGCTGCAGTAACAAGTGCAGTAGCGTTTAGTAACATGTTTTTGTAACTTTGTTTTACTGTGTTTATAAAAAGGAAAATAATTATGTTTTAAAACATATTTATGTTATACCCCATACTGCTGTGAACTACAAAAAAAAAGTTGTAGTTCCCTATGCAGAAAAGCCTTGCCTCCGCTCGGCTTTTATTACAAAGCCTCATCCTCATAAAACCTTTGCTCCCTCTGTTATCACACCCTGGCTATGCCTCTGATGTAATTGCAGAGTCAGTTGTGTTATTACCGTATTCAGGCGTAGTTTGGTAAAACGCATATACTGCGTTAGCAGTAAAGAAAAAACAAATTCTTATCCAGAGCAAATATCTAGGTTGGACCAACTGTAATAAAATTTCAGTTTACTCTGTTTCTACTTATACAACGCATTTGTGTTTTTTTACTGTTCGTTTAGTTTGGTTTAGTAATAAAGCTGTGGTTGCATAAAACAGTAAGAGCGAATAATATTTTGAAACGTTTAAAAAAATTGCTATATCTATTATTTTGTTGATACTGGTCAAGATTGTTTTAGGTTTAAACTAGAAGGATGAGAACTGACTACTCCAGAAATTTATTCCATGCGTTTGTAGATTGATTACGGAGGTAATTTTATCTTGAAGCACTTTTAGCAATCTGAGCTTAGTATCTAAATTTGTGTCCACGTGTTTGAATCTGATTTCTTGGATATTTAATTGTTCTAAGAATCTGTGTCCATTTAAGGTTAGATTTATATTATCTATTTTATTGATTATCTTAAAACTTGAATCAAGTCGTCTCTAACGCTCGAGTTGAAATTTGTTTTAAATTTAAATTCGTGAGTCTTTCTTTGAACGTCATGTTTTGAAAAGAGGAACTATTTGATTTGTTTATCTCTGTTCTCGTTCCAATATAGATAAATCTTCTTTAAGATAAGAAAACCATAAGAGAATACTATACTCGAAATGTGGCAGGACAATTGTCCCATAAAGAACTTTAAACATCTGTTTATCATTAACTAAAATAAAGACTTGTTAAAGCACACCAAGCGAATTACTGACGCTACAATACTTTATTAGATTGTGATACAACAAATTTGTTCATCGGAAAATGTAAAGAAGAATCTTTTTAAGGTTCTCACTGAGTATGTCAAACTTCTTGCAACGATTTGTTGATTAAGCGAATTGTTTATAATAAATTCGATATTTTTTACTCGATAACAACAAGTTAATCGATATCTTTGTTAATGTTTTTATAGTTTTTTTTTAGTTTTATTTGCTATAGAACCATTACAAATTAGTAAACCAATTACATTTAGGAAAATAATGATATTTAAAAAAATGGTTAAAATTGATTGGTCGTATATGATAAGTCAATAATTGCAAGTTTTTGAATCGAGAAATTTAATTTTCAAAATCGCCACACCTTTAAGCGCTTATACCAACTGAAATTTTTCAGATCTCACAACTGAACCACAAAAATTCATTCAAATGCATGTTTTGTGTTTTATTCCACGATCTATCTGGGTTAAATATTATTAAGCACGAGCAAATGGAGTTACTTTAGTTAAATATTTTGTTGTTCACTTTCAAAAAATTATATTGATTTGTCTATATTTTGTATTTTAAATAAAGATGATGAATAAACTGAATACAAGTTAACAAACGTAGTTTGTTAACTTGTGACAGAGTTCGTAAATGGGTTATACCTATGCCATATAAAGGTATATATGCAAACATTTTATCGAATTATATCTAGAGGGATGTCCACGCAGATAATTGCAAGCTACCATATGTTTAAAGTTAAGAATTCAAAATTACACTACACTGTATGACGATATACGTTATAGCTTATATAGCTTAGCTAAATTTTCCACTGCATGGTTTCACTGCATGTCAAAAGATTCCGTTGCTTCGGAAAGCAATTGAAGTTTGTAAGCTAAACTCTTTAAAGGTTTTTGCTGTAACTTGTGATAAATGTTTTGCAAATTGCAAGCTGAACAGCTTGCAATTTGGATGCAATTTGCAAATGGATTTTACTATGAAAAATGATGATAAAACAAATCTGAATGTTGATGTTACTGTAAAACTCTAAATTTTTTTAATTCTTAAACAATTCATTTATTTTATGCCTGATCCACCGCACTTAAATAAGAGATTTTGTAACTGTTTATCCAACTTAAAAATACAGATAAAACGAGTTATTTGTAGAACGCTGGTATGTGTTTACATACCACCGTTGAATGGTGGTATGTATACAGAAGTATTTTTTAAATCCATTTCTTCTTCCACTTCTTTTACATTTTACATTTAACAGGTAAAATAGTTGAAGCTATTGCGAGCTATAGCAACTACTGCAGATGTTAAAGTGCCAACTACGTTCTACAATAAACTATTTACATCCAACTGTTTTCCTTATTTAACCCCCATTGAGCCAAATACCTCAGCTGTGAAATGTGTTATTTCTGTTTCAAATTCTGGTTCTCCATCACAACTACTGTTGTCTAAGTTTAAAGTTTGTCTAAGTTAGAGATGACCAGCTGACTCTGAAGAAAAAGTTGTTAAACAGAAGTTATCTATATTGGCATAAAAAGTTACTAAAAAAAGACTAAAACATAAAGGGGATTTAAAATTTTGAAAGAAAAAGTTTGATCATAACTATATAGGTTTAAAAAACTTAATAAGACTATTGCTTAAAAGGAAATAACAATTCATCAACTGCGTGAGAAAATAAATAAAAATTGCTTTTTCAAATAAACATTTAGAAATTTCTTGAACTTAAAGTTTAAGAAATTTCTAAATGTTTATTCGAAAAAGCAAATAGCATCAGCCCAAAACCAGCTATCTTCTCCAGCAGTCATATTACAAAAGCAACTTGTTGACAAAAATGCAGAGATATCAAGTCCTGCATATGTTGATATTACAGGGTAAATTGGAATTTATACCGCAAATAGAACAAGACTCAAGACATTCAAAGTATTACTCATCAAGTGTTCGGGCACTAATTTACGATATGCTTATGCGCCATGTTCCTTCTCACAATGGGCCACTGCTACTCCATAAAATTTTTCTGATTAACACATATTCAAAACTGCATGACAAATGATCCGTGAACTAGGTGTTATTTTAGACCTACAGACTGCTGAGATAGCATTGTCAAAAAAAGGTCTTTCTCTGAGTTTTGATGCTCAGTAGGGTTTTCATGTAAATGCAGTACACTTTACAAATCAGACAATATGTACGGTTATGTCAATTAACCAACTTGCGTGGGGTACAATTAATGACTATCAGAGTCACGTTACACAGTAAATAGATCATCTTGTAAAGTTATATAAAGATTTCTACCAGCAAAAATATACTGCAGTGCAAAGTTCTATTATTAGCAATAATAGAACTTTGCATTATATATTTTATATTGCAATAAATAGCAATATATAATAAGCATCTATTGAACCATGAATAAAAAACTCCCATATTAAATATTGAGGTAAAGATTTTAAACATTAATGACATACGTGCTATGGCATTTTATAATAAAGCATGCTGGGGCGAATCTAGTATTTTTTTTTCTCTTTTGGCAAATCCTTTAGTGTAAATCTTACTTCCGAACCAGTCTTGTAAACCTATCCTCTCCCATGCACAACTACTCTTTAGTGCTAAAAAAACATCTGCTACTAGTTTATTAGGTGTGAGCTTTTCCTCCCATTCACACTGTAAAAAACCCAAATCATATTTTCAAAAAGTTTTCACTCCATCTTTTACTTTGCAAACAATAGTATCATGACTGAGTCATTTTTTTTTTGCCTATATATGTTAGAAATTTTCACTAAAATCGGATCATTATCTTTCCTATAAGACAAATACTAACGTCCCCCCTACCTTCCCCACAATATAAAGTTTGAAAGAGTATATTTCTGGAAGCTATTTTTTTAAAGCACATAAACCACGTTTAGGTTCCTTCCCATTCATATGTACTAGGGATGGCACTTTTACTTATTTTGATGTAAAAACGCGAATTACTTTTACGCGTAAATTACTTTTACATAACTCATCTAAAAGTATATAATTTACTTACTTTTAAAATTAATTCGTTTTTTTTTACATAAATTATATAACGCGTAAAACTTAATTAGGGTCATGGCACCCCCTACCGTGAAGAAGCACCTACCGTGGTTTTTGAAAAAATCAGTAAATTTTTAATTTTTTTTAAAAAAAAATTTTTTTTTTTTATTGTTTTATACAAACTAACTTATTTCAGTAATAATATATTTTTAAAAAGATATATTTTTAAAGATTTGAGATGTTTTTTTACTTGCAAATGATTTTTTATTGCTTTCTTAAAAAAATCTTTAACAGTAAAAAAAAGTTTGTCTAGTTTTTTTATGGCCTAAAATTTATATAATTTTTTCGAATAAAGTTTAAAATAGTTGTAAAAACATTGATTATTTTAACTTTTATCAAAAAATAATAGTATTTTTTGTATAACATTGTTTAATCCTTTACACGGTAGGTGATTACGAATATTATAATAGTTAGCACTTACCGTTTATAAAAATATTTTATCGGACGTGTTTTATTTTGTGAAGTTTTCTCTCTTGAAAACCATTTAAGTTAAACTAGATTACCAATTGAAGGTAACTTAACCCTAGTAATTTAACCAATTAAAGGTAATTTAACAACTTTTTGGGTATTTTTACTGCTTGGGAGTATTTATTTGATATGTTTTTTATACTTTATTTATTATGTGAAATGAATTCGATAAGAAAGATGCAAAGTTCAAAAAAGAAAAAAAAATATTCGAAAAAAGCTATTGTATTCCGAAGAACAACTGCATGCAGCACTTAGAGCTTTAAATAAAGGTGAAAATTTTTTTTGTGTAATAAGGTTAATGGTCCTGAAAGTACCTTACGCGACAAATTATCTGGTAAAAGCCAATGCAAACGGCAAAACTCTGGCTTTAAATCATATCTTGGAGAAGAAATAGAGAATGAATTGATTGCTTGGTTAATGCAGTGCGCTAACATGGGTTTTGCGATAACAAAAAAGTTATTAATTAAGGCCATACAAAAAATAGTTAAAGGGCGAGGTATAAAAACACCACTTAAAGATATCCCAAGTAAAAACTGGTTTTATAAAGTTATGCGCCGTCATAAGGAATTATTGCAAAAGCGAGCAGAGCATATATTTTATTTGATGAAAATATATATTAACATATATTAGTAGTACTATGTAGTTGTAAGGAAACTCGCAGAAGACTAAGAAAAGTCTTTTCATCGAGAACCTTTAAAATACAAAATAAACTAAAAGTTTAAAGAGTAAAGACACACATTAATTTTTTGAGATCTACTGTTCAGTAATATTTTACTATGTATAGTTGCTAACAATTTTTATTTATTTATTCTTTTTTAATTTATGTTTTATTTCTTTTTTATTTATTTTTATAACTTAAATTGTTCTTTTCACATTTTATTATATTAATTGTTCTTTTATATTTAACACATATCGATAAAATTGGTTTTGTTAATTATAAGATCTTTTAGTTTTTTCTTCAGGGCAATAAGATTATTCAGTTTAGTAAGTTCTATATTTTGAGGTAATGTTTTGTTGTATAAATAGGGGCCACGGTATACAATTGAAAATCTCGAAATTTTTTTTTTTTTTTATGGGCAATGTAAAGTTTCCGGTTCCTCGTGAGATATATCTGTTGGCGTTGGTTTGAAAAAAGTTATTAGTAAAATGAGTTGGGACAAGTCCGAGCTTATATTTGAGCATAAATAAAACATTTTGGTAGATGTTAATTTGATAGATATTCAAAGCATTCAAGTTTTTAATTTAAGGATCGGCATGAGTGAGTTTATTTTTATTATAAATCAATCTTGATGCGTGTTTTTGGTGTGTATATAGAGAACTTAATTTAGATTTATTTGTACTTCCCCAGGAAATATTAGCTTATGTTATATAACTTTGTATATAAGAAAAGTAGAGAATTTTTAGATTCTCCTGGGAAAGTATATTTTTGACTTTGTAAAGTATGCCGATACTTTTTGATATTTTTGTATTTAATGTTTTTATATGGGCTTTCCAAGAAATCGTTTCGTCAATAATTATCCCAAGAAATTTAATAGTTTCAGTTCTTTCGATGTTTATGTCAATTTTTAGTAATGGTAGTATGATTGGTATTTTAGTTTTTTGCTGGTTGGAATGAAACAAGATGTATTTTGTTTTTTCTTGATTTAAAGATAATTTGTTTACTTTAAACCAAATGTTTAGACTCTCAAGGTCATCATTTGGAGATTCAAAGAGATTTTCAATTGATGCTGATGAATAAAATAAGTTTGTGTCATCAGCAAACATTATTGCATCGAGTTTTTTTAATGATTGTGGAAGATCGTTAATATAAATTAAAAATAAAAGAGGACCAAGAATGGAACCTTGGGGAACTCCGCATTTTATTTTTAGTAATTTAGAAATTTATTGTCGTTTGAAATAACACATTGTTGTCTGTTGCACAGATAAATTTTAAACCAATCTAGGCTAATATTTTTTATTCCGTATTTTTCCATTTTTTTTAGTAAGATATCATGATTAACTGTGTCAAATGCTTTGGATAGGTTTATAAAAGTTCCTTATACAAATTGCTTTTCATTAAAAGAATTAAAATTAATATTAGTAGATTATTATTATTATTATTATATTAGTATATTAGTAGAGCTAGAGGTCTTATAACTGAAGCATCGATAAGAAAATGCTTTAATGAGGTGTATGAATTATTAGGCGATGCGCAATACCTAAACGATCCATCTCGTGTTTTCAATTAAGACGAAACTGGTTTTGAGTTAGCACCAAAAACTGGAAAAGTAATTGTCATTAGAGGAAGAAATGTTTATGAAGAATGCAACAACAGCGATAAGAAAAATCTTACAACTCTATTTTGCGTAAATGCTAATGGTGAATTTGCACCATCATTAACATTGTACAAGAATGCTCGAATGAAACAAAGGTTTCCTCTGTAATAGGTGTTTTGTATAAGTCAAGACCTTTTCTCGATGGTAAATTACGTAATATGCTTTACTTTAGTCTTGTACATAGTCAGCTTTTGTACGCAAATATTGTATGGGCCAGCACCCATAAAACCAAATTGCTAAAATTGCAAAGTCTGCAAAACCATGTATGCAAAGCAATTAATTATTTAAATAGGTTAGTAAACCCGGCCCCAGTGATGAAAAGCATGATGGTTGAGAAACTTAACACATTACAGATATTAATTTTTATGTGTAAATATAAAAACAATCTTCTACCAAGCGTTTTATCAGATAACTTTCTTATATCATTTTCTGAAAAATATAATCTGCGTTCAAATACCAGGAAAGACTATCAACTAGGAAAAATTAAATCACAGCAGTCAAGTTTTCTAATTACAAACCGAGGTCCATCAATATGGAATCGTTTCCAAAATAAAAATATTAAAGACCTAAAAAGCATTTCATCGTTTAAACAACAAATTAAAATGCATCTCCTTAATTCCTGACATATATATTATAGTTTACAGTATTTGTTTTCAGATTTTTTTGTATTTTTTCTTTTTATGTATTTATTTATTTTTTTTTCTTATGTGTTTTAATTTTATTAAATTTTTTATTTTTCTTTAAAAATTAAAGTGTTTTTTTTATTTTTATTTCAATAGTGACTAAAGGGGCTCTATGAAAAGGTTGTGATGATAAACACATCATCCTTACCTTCTTTGAGTCCCTGACTGATTATAACAGTATATATATATATATATATATATATATATATATATATATATATATATATATATATATATATATATATATATATATATATATATATATATATATATATATATATATATATATTATAAATTAAAAAGATTAAAAACGCTTTTTATAAAGATTTTTTATGTTTACGATGTTATTTATTTTATATGAAAAATTGTAACATTGTTTAATCAGCGAAATAAAAGTTAAATAAATAAAAAAAATACCAAAAACTGTTCTTACTGCTGCACCACCAGGTTGGGTCTAGGTAAAAGTGACAGCGGGTGGATGACAACCGAATCCCTTTATGAGTACTTCACAAATGTGTTAGTACCATATTTGAAATCTATTAATTCACAATTACCAATATATATGTTCATGGATGGACATCGCTTGCACCTGTCTAAAGAGCTCAGCATGTATTGCTCCTCGGAAAGAATTCATTTGATTTCGTTGTTTCCTAATGCTACACACATTTTACAACCATGAGATGTGTCAGTTTTTAGACCAATGAAAAAAAAAGGCAGATTATTTGTCGGCAATTTAAATTGGATAATGATTTTAATAAAATTCGCAGAGAAAATGTACAATGTTGTTGAATAATTTTGTTATGGATCCAAATATGAAAAAAAATATTATTAACGGATTTTGGTCGAGAGGAATATTCCCATTTAATGCATACAATGTTGATTATAAAAAAGTAATTCAATGTGTTAAATTGATTTCTACAATTGATAATAATGAAACGAATCTTTCAAGCTATAATAATGTGGGAAACATATTTAAAAACAACGTTGCACCTGAATTATGTTCTAGTTTGAAAAAACTGGAAATAAAGAATGGGGAGGAAAAACTGAATTCAGAGAATTATTTTAATAATTAATTTTTGGAAAAAAATTAAGTTTAACGATAGCTCCAAACAAACCATAAATTTAATAGAAGCCAACAGTAATGTATCGAACAATGAAATCGATAAAGAATCCTATTTAGATATTAGCAGTACGCAAAATGAAAACGTTGCTAGTAATGTGAGCGAATTCGGAAAAAGCGTAATAATTGAATAATCCGGTGAAAGTAAATCAGCAACAGATCCACCAAATTCAAATAAACAAATAATAAAAGATGTAAATTCATTACACGACTTTCTTTTATGGCCAAAACAACCAATCACAAAAAAAGGCTGAAACAAGTTGAACGATTACCGAGCGTTGTAACTTCATCCAAATGGTTAGAGATTCAAATAACTAAAGAAAATGCAAAGAAAGAAGAAGATATCAAAAAATTGAACGTAAAAATAAAACTACTGAAAAAAAAGAATTGAAAGAAAAAGAAAAACAAGAAAAATCTTAAAGAAAACAAAAAGTTACAAAAGAAAATAAAAATAAAAGACAAAAAAAAAAATATTTAAAAAAAGAATTCAGAAAAAAGCTTTGGTGGATAAATTTAGAGCCAATGTCTTCTTTGTTTTGTAATCATATTAAATTGATTCATTTGTTTCTTGATTTAAATATATAAAACTAAAATTAAAATATACGATTTTTTTCATAAACGGTAGGTGGAGAATCAATTACGGTAGGTGGTGCTTTATCACGGTAGGTGAAGAAACGTACTAGATCTTACAAAAAATTAAAAATAACATTAAAAAAAAATAACTTTACTCAAATTCGAATTAATTTAGTTACTAATTGAGTAAAAAATATTAATTCGAAAACCCTAAGTAAAAATATGCAATTATTTTGGAGTTTAGAAGTTTTGAAGTTAAAAGTTTTCTTAAAGTCGCGGTAGGAGGTGCCATGACTCTACTTAAGTTAAGTTTTTTAAATGAGTAAATAGGTATGTGTTACTTGAAAAAGTAATTTACTTTTACAAGTAAAAGTCATTTAAATTTTTACTTTTACTTGTAAATGTAACTTACTTTTAATGGTAAGTTATGTAAAGTAAACTACTTTAAAAAGTAATTTTGGTTATAATTATGTAAAAAATTTACATCGAAATGTAATTTACTTTTTAAATGTAAAAAAAATTATTCATGAAATAAACTTACGTAAATATAATATTTAAAAGACAAAACACTTACTTTACAAAGCAAAATAAAACTACATCGTAACAACAAATTACTTTTACGTGTGAAAGTAAGTAATTAGCAAAAACAGTTTACAAAAGTAATTTGAAAAAAATTATTTACTTTAACAAATAAAAGAAATTTTTTTCTTTGAAATTTTATGCTTTACTTGGTAAGTAAGTAAAAAGTAAGTTATATTATTTACTTTCTCAAAGAACAGTCATTTCATGTTGATTTAACATAAATTTTGAGATAGTTGCGTATTCAAATCTATTGCCTGTTTGAGGGCACTTCTTGGTAATACATCAGGTAATACTCTGATGTATGTGGGCAATGTTTGTGGTGGGGCATCGGGAAAAGATTTTTTTTTCACATATATCGTATAGGGTAGTTCTATTATAATTAGGGGCAAATATAGCCCACACGCGGCTATACTAGTAGTATAGAGACATGAGTGCTAACAGGGGCCTCTAAATAATCATTGATTTTTTATTTCTTTTTTTTTGTTTAGCAGATTAGGTTAATGGCCATAATGAAAGTTTGTCGGGGGAAGAAGGGGGAAAGGGGGCATAATTTCTAAGCTATGGGTAATTCATGCATGTGTAAACCTTCCAGCATTTGTTAATAAAACTTAACAAATATATAAGTTGAAATTGTTTTTAGAGCACTGGAGAGAACTCCTTTTTTTTGAATCTTTTTTTTTTTTAATTTTACTTTATCATTCCGGCTTTACTTTGATTTTTTTTTATCTTGACAGCATTTGTGTTGTCTCGATGAACGTGCATGTTAAATTTGTTTCCTGGGCAAGGAGGTCGTACCCTTACTTTTTTTCTCAAATATTTTATTTTCCTTTAAAGCTGGGGCTTATAACTTTATAGAAAGAAAGATTTTTTGCATAAAAGGTTTGAAAACATCTTTTTGATTGATTTGTTTCAGTATTAATTTTTTTTCGGGAGGAAATATGTTAATGACCCCAATAAAAATTTACCGTAAAGGAGCCGGGCATATTTGTAGTTATGCTGCTGCTTTTCGCTTCTCTTATTCAGCGTGGTTGTTATCAGAGCCGTCTCGAAGAGGTCTCTGATTGAGGAAGGGGTTCGTATGTGTTTTTTGCCAACTAAAGACACACACGCACACAAAAAAAGGGTCCTCGATATTTGATATTTGCCAACAATACTTCAAAACTTGCCGAATAAATGTACAAATGCTAACTCAAATGCATTTATAATAGCTTTGGGGCGGGGGATACCCCTTCACCCCCGTTCGGGACGACACTGGTCAGCTCTGGTCGAAATAGCCACTCAGAAAGGAAAATTAATTTTTTTTTGTTTATTTATTAATAGCTATTTATAAAACTGTTGTCTGGAATGAACTAAATTCAATTAGTCCATTCCAGAAAACAATTATTCCTTTATTATTCTATTATCTAACAATTATTCGAGTTGGTCATTTCAAGAAATAACTTTTATTTTGGTTAGATTGGTTTTTAACAACCACGCTGAATAAAGGAAGCCAAAATACAAAACTTAGAATAAAATTGCAAAATGTAGAGCCATTTCCAAAGCAAGAACATTAAACAAGACAGTCTTTCAAAAAAAACTTTCAAACAACTGATGTAAATAACATCAAGATTAATTTGAAAAAAAAAATTAAAGTTAAAAAAGTATAAATGTAAAAGTATTTAACTTGAAAAAAAATTAATAACTTTTTATAACCGCAACAACCGCTTATTTTAATTTATTTAATATAACGTATTTAGTAGGATGGTTCAAAAAAGCACACTTTCAAGTTTAAAATTATATGGTCGATTGTGAAGAAAATTGTCTTGATTTTATTTTATCACACAGATAAAATAACATAAAATTCTTTTTTTTTCAGTAAATTTTTTCCTATTTTTTTTCTTTTTCCCTTTAAATTTTTTTCAGTAAATTTTTGTTACTTTTTGTTACTTTTACTTTAAATTTTCAAAAAATTTAAAGTAAAAAAAATAACAAAAGTGCAAATCACAATATTTAAACAACCAGATTCCAATCACATATTTAAAATCAGGCCCGTAGCAAGCTTTTTGTTTTTGTTTGAGAACTTAACTTTATGTAACGACATGAAGCAAACTCCAAACATTTATATATTCATGTTTATGTAAAGCTTTTCAAAAGTATTGCGATAATCGGAGTCTGCTAAAAATAAACCTTTAAAGATGTTGACTTCCCTTTTATGCCATTAGTGCGAGAGTGATGAGTTTATAACATTTATAAATACATTTTTTTAACATTTTAAACTAAATTTAAGTTCATTAACAAGTCTCAAATGTCATGCAATAATCTCTTAGTGTTCAAAAACTATGAACATATAAATTTTGAGCAACCTCCCCAATTATTTAGGGGATTTAAATGGGATTTGATAATTATCAAATCTATTTTTTTTTCAAATTTAATTTCGTCATTGGTTTTTTTTTTTAATTATATAAAGACATTATTTAATACAGTAATGGAATTTTAATTTTTATATTTTTTTATTTTTCTTAGTTTGCCGTTACAAATATTTATTTTCTTTTGTAAAATATACGAAAGGCGGGGAAAAGAAGAAAACAAAAATAGTCTTATTGCCAAGCCTCTAAATATCCGTACATAATAAAGTCATTAAAAACTTGTCATTAAAAATTGATGATCATGTGTTTTTATTAAGTTTGAGTTAAATAACCTTATTTTAGTTGACAATTATAGTTTTGTATTTTTCGAAAAAATTAGGTAACCAAAAAAGTTCGTTCGGTTTTTGGTAATTGAATTGTTTTTAGCATTTTTTACAACACCCACATCGCACAAGGCAAGTAGCTTTGTTGCGTAATAGAACGCGTGTGTCACGCGCAGTTGCTGCATATATAGTGTAGGCTTGTAACGAGCTTACAGGAAAGGTTTTGTGTAAAGAAAGGATGGCAACCCAACCAACGATTATTCGATCTTGCTTACTTTACGAGTTCAAACTTGGAAGGAATGCAACACAAGCGGCCAAAAACATCTGCACAGCATTTGGAGAAGGTACAGTAAGTGAACGCACAGCACAGAAGTGGTTTCAGCGATTCTCTTCGGGAGATGAGTCCATCGAAGACCTGCCGCGTTCTGGACGCCCATTGTTGGTTGATGAGGATGAACTGAAGGACGCTGTCAAGTCTGACTCCAGCCAAACTTGCCAAGAACTTGCAGTGAGGTTTGCTGTGAGTGTTGAAACCATCCGCCTGCATCTGCATGCGATTGGGAAAGCGTGGAAGCTGAGTCGGTGGGTTCCGCACAAATTGTCGATCGACAACAAGAAGCAACGGCTTACGATCTGCACATCACTCTTATCACGCCACAATGTTGAGCCTTTTCTTGATTGTTTATTGACATGCGACGAAAAATGGATTGTGTACAACAATACCAAGCGTTGCTACCATTGGTTGTCCCCCGATGACCCCATCCCAAAGACACCCAAGCCCAATCTCCACGAGCGAAAGGTTTTGCTCTGCATTTGGTGGACTACAGCTGGTGTGGTGCATTACGAGCTGCTCCCAACAGGCCAAACCATTACTGGACTGGTCTACTCAGCACAGCTGCAACGAGTTCACGACCTGTTGCTTGTAAAGCAGCCTGCACTGGTGCACAGGAGAGGAGTTCTGCTTCTCCACGACAACGCGAGACCGCAGACCGCTCGCGTGACTCAGGACAAGCTCCAAAGCCTTGGTTGGGAGAGTTTGCCTCATCCACCATACTCGTCAGACCTCTCCCCTACTGATTTCCATTTTTTCCTTTCCCTGGGAAATCATTTAAAAGGACAGCAGTTCTGAGACCAGGAGGCGGTTGAAATGAAGTTGAAAGCTTTTAAAGACTCAAAGGACCGAGAATTTTTTAGAAGTGGAATAAATAAGCTTATTTTACGTTGGGAAAAGGTTTTAGATGCTAATGGTGACTATTTTGATGAATAAATGTACTTACTTTTGTCGTTTTGTGTGTTTTTATTATATACGGAAAAACCGCACGAACTTTTTTGGTTACCTGATATATCTAAAAAAATTAAAATAAATGTATCTGAAGTACCAAATTCTCCTGTTTGAGGATGTTATTTTAGAAAAAGGTGAATCTTTTTCTAAAATAACATACTAAAACAGAAGAAATATTGCATAAATAACAAAAGTTTTGAATAATTTTTTTTTTTTTTAACATATAAATAAAATGGTTTAAAAAAATTTTATCCATGAATCCATGAAAATATAAATTAAACTAAATGCAAGATTTAACTTTAAATGGATTTAAATATAAGTATTGAGTGGTATTATACCACATTAAAAGCGATGTAAAAAAGTGAAAATGCGGCGTATTCTTTTATTACCAAACCTATTAAAATTACTTAATCAACAGCATCTTTAACTAATAGTATTATTAATAGCTACGTACAAATGAGGTCTTTAAATGTGTTGTTAAAAACCATATTAAACTCAATTAAAGTCTTTATGTTCATTTTTCATAATCATAATATTACATCTCTGAGATGTAATATTATGATTATGAAAAATCAATGATTTTTGTTAATAAATATACTTATGGTAAATAAAACATACTTAAGTGCCAAACTTAAGTATGTTCTTGTTTATATCACATTAGAATGTTTAGGAAAATATAAAAAAGTTTTATAATTTGTACATGCGACGGTTCCTTTTATCAACAAACCAAATACAGTTAATTAATCAATAGCCTCAATAATTACATCAATATTACATCTCAAAATTTACGTACGTAAATTATGAGATGTAATATTAATATAATTATGTAAACGCAATAATTTTGATCAATATGGTTTTTATAATATTTCATATTAAATTTTCTTTAAAATTACTAATTTGTTGCCCTCACATTTGGAGTAGGGATGGTAAATGTTTTAGGGGATTTTTGTATCCAGGTTCTAATCACCACAATTTTTATTTCTTTATCTACTCATAAATCGTTTTTACGCTACAGCTCGGGATATAGGTATATTACACAGCGGCCAAGCAAAGTGTATTTTGTTATTAAACATAAGTGGCCAAGGTGGCCAATTTCTGTTTCTCTGGAGCGATAACTTTTCTAATAAAAAAAAAACAAAAATAACTCTTTAAATATATCTTAGAGCTTCTGAACCTTGCAGCTCTTGGTTTAGTTTTTTGTGGGACCGTAAGTTTTGCTTATACTGGCCTTGCGGCAGCTAGGCCACTGATACTACACGCAGATAAAGATATTTACGTGAAAAGTTCTAAATTTTTTATGCCCATATAAAAGTACCGTAGTTGTTTAAACTAAGACTTTTAGAATCAAAGGATATTCTTGAGCAGGTGGACTTTTTTTGTATCAAAGTAGCGAAAAATTGCGGCCGTGGCGCAGTGGTTACAGCGCTTGCTTTATAAGCAGGAGATCCAGGTTCGAAACGAGTTTTGGACATATTTTCGCGTCATGGTAAGGAAGAAGGCGTGAACTTCCTGGTTAAATGCACCTCCGCGGTGCTCTGTGACAAGACCGTTAGGACTTCTTGAAGCACCTAAAAAAAAAAAAAAAAAAAAATCTTTACAAAAATAATGTGTCCTCTTAAAAAGTTCGAGGCTCCTTAATCTTCAGGCAATGGTGTTATAGTTCCCATAATTCAGGACAAGTTTAAACTATCCCTGCTTAGTTTTTAAATAATAAATGCATTTACGCAAGAAAATTGTAAAAAAAGACTAACAATTACGCCAATTATTTTGTTTTCTAATAATCTACCCTTTCTGAGTCTTTCTGAGTGTATGCGCCTTCTGCTAAATGCCTTATTTTAGCTTTGTCTAAATTCCAGACCTTTCGAATGGTTGGCCAGAGAATGAACATTTTTGAGACGGTTTGATTCATAGAATGGTTATAATAGTTAAAACTATCATGGACCGGAATTAGAGAGGGTTTTAATCATGGGCGGAAAACTATTATTGATATTTTCAAACTTTACAGGGAAGAAATACCTAAAACGGCGCAAATCCGAATGTTGCGGCAAACGAAATGTTAGTGACTTAAAGTTTTACTTTTTTGCATTTCTTTTATACAAGATCATGTCAAAGTTATCTTAAAATATAAGTAAATTTATTTGCTTACTTTATATAAGTTACTTTTAATTTACTTTACAATTTATACAAAATGTAAGCTTATATTATTTAAATTTTATTTTATCTGACTTATTTTTAATAAAGATTTGTTATTACTTTTAAAATTAAAAATTCCTACTTAAAAAGTATTATTTTATTTGTAAATTTAATTTACATTTGGTAGCATATTACTTTTATGTAATTTACTTTCACATGCAAGTTACTTTATAATATAAATTTTTTTTAATTAGTTACTTTTATAGGTAAATGGCGGTTGAAAGCATATGACAGTTTAATTAATACAATCAAGTCTTTTATAAAAAAATCTTTCAATCATTTAGAAATATAACATTAGAAAGGTAACTTACACATTTGTTTACAGACACATACATAA
This sequence comes from Hydra vulgaris, assembly GCF_038396675.1. NCBI lineage: Eukaryota > Metazoa > Cnidaria > Hydrozoa > Anthoathecata > Hydridae > Hydra > Hydra vulgaris. The sequence continues at coordinate 20,864,227 of NC_088930.1, read as the reverse complement.
TATATGTATATATATATATATATATATATATATATATATATATATATATATATATATATATATATATATATTTAGGGCTGTACCGGATTTCGGCTCCGACTCCTGCTCCATACATATACACACACACACACACACACACACACACACACACACACACACACACACACACACACACATACACACACACACACACACACACACACACACACACACATATATATATATATATATATATATATATATATATATATAGGTACGTTACATGAAATACTTAAAGTTTTCAAACACTAGATTGTTTTATAACATTGGAAAGGTTTTTACTTCAGTATTTTAAAGGTGAAAAATGATCAAAAATGATCAATTCTACAAAAAGTTATAGCATTTTCAGTACCGAATTTTTGATATAAGGATTTCTTGAAGAAACTGTGATCAAATTTGAGGTTTTTTCAACTTAAAACGTCATTACTTGGTCAATTCTTATCGAAATACAAACAACTTGGTATCAAAAGATAGGTCTAGCAAAGGGCTATATGTATATACAAAGGACGCTAGAGAGGCGTTAGAGGGGCGTCTACAAAACTTTTTATTATATTGAAAAATGTAGATTTAAAAAAAAAAAAAAATTATTTAATTGAAATTTAAAATTTTTGTTTGTATTTTTAATATATTCAAACAGGGTACTATCAAATATGATTTGGATACTTTAGATTGATAGGCTAGAAGTCCTTTTAGCTTCAGGCGCACCCTCTGACCCAATATTCATGAAATTTAGTATCAAAAGAAAGAAAGGTTTTAGGGATAAACGCACGAGAAGGGTGCAAGAGGTTATTATTTGGAAGCTTTACACCTCTCACACTTTGGCTAGGGTGGGTTAAAACTTAAATATTATTTTTTTGTAATAATAAATAGTATTTATATAAAACACAAATTTTTCTCAAAGAAATCAAACTCAACTAAATACAAAAATAAATATACAAAAGGATTATATACATACGCCTATTAATAAGTGTATATAGATTCAGCTATGTGAACCTATATAAACTTATTAATAAGTATATTTACAGTTGTTAATAACTACATTCCTGAATCCTCCGCTATCCCTTCTGCTACCAGGAGGACTGTATTTAAATTAAGGCAGGTCTTTACCTCCATTCTGGTCTTATATGCGGAAGGCCCATTTTGATTTAGGCCCAGGGTAGCTTCGGCGCCAAACCAAGAAATCACTCCTAGACAAGCCTATATTTAAAAAAAATAAATAAATGAGTGTTCGAAAAATTGAATGAAATCAAAAATTAAAACACAGTAAAAAACTTACCAAGTAGGTCTTGGTTTTCACTCTGGGTGCCAGATAGCAGTGATGACATGGATGAAGCTGGTAAATTTAATTTTTAAAATTTTTAATATGAAATAAGTTCAAAAAATAGTGTTCATTTAGTAAAAAATCATTAAAAAAAAAATTTACAACATTAAGATATATTTGCCAAGTTTTTCCCTTTTGCGTTTCTTACCTCCTTTAGTGTCTCTGTAATAGAAAGTGAGAAATACATTTTGTATTGTCGCTTCAAGACAACTTGCACAGCATCAAGACAAGCAGAAGTCATTTTTTTAAGCTGGTTTTCAATGAAGCTTATACTAGTGTTAGTGGTTAGCAATGGAGCTATTATTAATTTTAAAATGTTAGGGGCAAGAGTATTCCCAAAAAAATCTGCTCTTCTACAAAACTGAGCAGCTTGATTAGAATTTGTAGTATTTGGATTACAATTTGTAATTATTAGCAAAACTTTTTTCTTTAACTGAATACCAGAAAAATGATCAAAAGTTGCATCACCAGCTAAAACATAAAACTTTTTCATCTAAAGCTCAGTAAGGAGTTTTCCAAACAATGCAATCACGCACATTTCTTTTATGGCAATTTTATTGCAAAATGCCCTTCTTAAAATTGCTTGCAAACTTATACATTTTACTGTTCCAACAGTGAGAAAATGTTTAAACTCACTGTAATGCTTCATAAAAATAAAACAAGTATGAAAAAGAATATGAAGCAAATTTCCGCGATATCTAGGAGTAATACTTTGTAGTAGATCGTTTTCATCTAAAAAATTTGCAAATCCTTTTGGATCACCTTTGATGTCTATAAACCTCATTTTGTTCATTGCTAAAACAATTTTAACTGCCATACAATCATTTCCAAATAATTAACAACTCTCACTCTCAAGAGACTGTAATGCTGAGCAACAGAAAAACTGCAATTGTGTCAAGAGGGTGCAAATGGCAGTTCAGTTCATTCAAATTCTTGCCCCAGGTTGTACAAACTTTGCTTAAAGTAAGATGGTTGACAGCAACTCTGTCTGACATTGTGTTAGATATATTTTCAATAATCGAGTTATGACATTCATCAAAGCTACTTTGGTAAAAATCTGAATAAACAAATACCATATAATCAATTGAAGTGCATATATGACTTTTATAATCAAATGGTGTTCCTCCTTGTAACTGATCTAGAGAAATAACAAGACATTTATCCTTAGACGCTAAGTTAATGCTATTAATGAGGACACCAAGAGTAAGATTATTATTATGCATAGACTACTCTTCTGCTACAATATTAGACAAACTTAATATATGGCTTAAAAAAGTTTTATTGCAAAATTAAAAAAAATGCTTACTGTTCTCAGCCCTGTTAAAATTTCTCTCCCAATACAATGATTTATTTATGAGATTCATAACCAGATTTTTACATGTTTTCATCTTAAAATGTTTAGTGACTTGTTAAGATGTTTTGAGAAAAGAATCTCTATTTTTGTAAATAAAAATAAAATATGTCCATTTCTACAAACTGTATTACACTCTGTATTAGAGTCAATGCTTATTTGCAACATTAACTAACTAGTTCAAAATTAGCAGTTAAATACTTTTTGCATTCTCCATAAAACACAAACTTCATTTTTGGCCCCATAAATATAATGATATTTCAATTGCTAACTACATTACAACTATTTAGTACAATTAAATAATCTATATGTAGGTACGTGTGTAAAAATTTCATACCATTTAATTATTCAAGTTTTCTATATGGTTCGAAAGAGCTTTGAATTTGTAATAAAATGGTGAAAACGTTATGAAAAAAGAATCATTACAAAAAATGTTATGCTCATTTAAGTGACATTATTTTTTATGAAGCATTGCTTAAGAGTCATTTTTTGTAAGAATCAGGCAGTCAATGGAAGTGACCTCCTCCAAATTGCTTGAATTTTTTATATATTGATCAGAATATAGAGAAAACCTGTTGGGGAAAAAAAAAATTTTCAAAAATGTTTCGTTCACTCGGAATCTGGGCTTAAATTTTTGAGATTTTTTTAAAAATTTTTAGAAGTTTAGTTTTTGCCACCTTTGAACCCATTTTTTTGGCAAGGCAAAAAGTTGCACATAGCTTTTGTAGTTAATATCAGACGTAACCCAAAAGCTCTCTCCAAAAAGTATAAAAAAGTTGCGTGACACTGTGCGGTTGGCTAATTATCATAGTTCAAAAGTACAAAATCAATCACTTTTGTCAATTTTTAATCGGAGTTAATTCTAGCGGCGAAGTGTTGCACACAATTTTTCTTTTAGGGTTTGAAATTATCAAAGGTATTGAGTCTAAAAATGCAAAGAAAGTTATGTGATACCTAAGGCCTAATAATATATTAAGGCTTGAAATTGGAAAAAAATGTTTTAGTATACTTACAAAATGAACCATTACGGCAGAGGCGCTTAGTTTTGTAAAAATGTAAACTTATCCAACTGTCAATACAAAAAGGTCCTAACATAATAATAAAAAAATTTCGTGTGATCTTTAGATATTAAGTTAAAAATAAAGGTACAAATTGTTAAAAATGATTAAGTACGAAGAGATATTTTTTTGGACACACAGATGAGGTTTTCGCTCACAATAAAATTTCTATCATCCAAAATTAGCATTTAGACACACAAAACATTGCACGTAATGTTAAGAAAAAATTTAAGCGTTTCTGACTATGATATAGAAATCATAACAATTGAAATAAATAAAAAACAATACATGATCAGAAGTGAATTATTTAAATTTACGTCATAACCAAATAACTTGTGGTGATCGAATGGAAGAAGAATCGCTGATATCACGATTGTGGAGAAACAAGTTAGTGGGCGGTTGTTTACTTTACCATAAAAATGTCTTAACTTTATTTTAACGATCTTTAAAATTTGCATAAATAGAGTAGATATTTTATCATTGCTATTGAGAAGTAGGTACTGCATAAATAGAACTTGTTTTTAGTTGAGTATGAAACAAAACAAATATTTTTATGAAAACTGTTGTTGCTTTTCAAAAGGAAATTGTGGATCATTCAAAAAACATAAAATTATAAACAAAATGTTCTACATTCATCAGCTGGGAGATGTTGATGTTAAGAAACACCTCATCAACTTAAAGGTAATTATGTATTTTAAATTTACGCAGACTGTAATATAATTTTTATATTTACATACTTTATAACTTCTCTGCAATAAGATTTTGAGACAAAGTTCTTTAAACAAAAAAAAATAGCTCTTTTAATTAATTCCTCACTCTTTTAATAAATAATCACTAAATTAATCACACTCTTGCAATATTGTATTTTAATAATAACAACAATGTATTTCAAACTTGTAAACATTTTTCGTGAAGAGTCAGATTATAAACAATGCTTTAAATGACACACTTAATAATTGTTTAAAAAATTGTTTTTAGGTCATGCGATTAAACGATAATAATATTTGGGAAGAAAATGGACTTATTGCAAATAGACTTAAAAGAAATCTTGAAAAGGATGAACAAATATGTGCTTTTCACCGGTACACGTTTGGTATTGCATGGAGTCCTCCAAAAACATGCTTTCATCCTCACCATCTAAATATAAAAGGAAAAAAATCTCCCGCTTTAAGGGCGTCACCAATACATGTCGTCATATCAATGTCAAAGCGATACAATGAAGTATTTTCAGTTGGTGCAATGCTGTGTTTTACCCATTTAAAGCAAGAAACTGCTTTATCTAGAGTCAACGAAAACACCAATTTATGTACAGAAACACAAACACAACAAGAACAAACATATATGACACCTGCTATTCCAGATGAAGAATTTGATCCCGGTGAAATTAATGTTTCATAGGAGATTTTGGACGAATCTCTAAGAGGCCGTGAGAGTGTAACTGAGGTTCTTAATGCAAGTCCAATAAAATTTAGATTAAAAAGGAAGTTCGAATATCTGGAAGATACTACTAAAGATAAGTTAAAACGCAAGTATGTTCCCCTAGAAAACTTATTAAAGAAAAAATTTGCGGAAGCTGTTGCTCCTGGACAAGAGGAAATACTTATAGATTTTCTTAACAGTAAAAATGTTGATGAAATAAATAGCCCTCTCCCAATTGAAATTATTCGTGCTCAGAAAGTATATAAGCAAAGTGATTCCATGGGAAAGTTAGTTATCCTCTCATTATTAGACCATACCAAGTATACCAAAAAGTTTATAATGAACACATTTGAGTGTACCAAACATCGTATAGAAACAGCAAGAAAATGGCATGCATCTCATAAAGGGTTGGCATTTCCAGAGAAGAAAGTATTCGTCCGATCTAGTCTTGATCAAACAAAGTGTGAACATTTCTTAGACTTTATATTTACAAGCGGTATTTTGCATGATGTTGCTTATGGAATAACCAAATTAAAATACGACAGCGGTGAAGAACAAAAGATAGTGCATGCAATACTGACGACAAAATATAGCCACGCTATCATGTTCTATCGAAAAAGTTGTAGTGAAAACAATTATATACCATTATCTGATTCAAGTTTGTGGAAAGTATTGCATGCAATAAAACCTTCAAGTCGAAAAAGCTTAGCTGGATTAGATGATGTTACTGCTTCAGGCATGAATGGTTTTCAAACATTACAAAAATTGGCACAAAGATTTAGTTCTAAATCTCTCGAAGCTGCCCTTAAAAAAGGAAAAAGGTATTTGAAAACAAGTTATCAAACCAATTGTAGTGTCAATGACTCAAACATTTCTTCTCATAGCTCAAAACATGCCTTATCAGATCCATCTGAAAAAAATCTTCAATCCAACACAGAGATATCAGAAGTGGTATGTGCCGATTGCTATGATTTGTGCAAAGCTATCGAGATGATCAAAGAACTAACAATTCAAAATTCTGACGATGCTGATTCTATTTATGATTTGGAAATTGCTGTAAAGGATGTATTCAACTACATAAAACACCTGATGAGAGATTCTCAACAGAAAAAGGCAAAAATCGAAGCTTTTAAGCAATTAAACGATGAAACTGCTTTCTGGCTTAAAGATTTTTGTCAAAAAATTCTTCCGGTTCGATACAGAGAGGGCCAAAGAGAGTATTTTGGCAAGAAAGGAATGAGTTTACATGTGGATATATTCTTCATAAAAATAGCAGGAAAGTTATTCAAACGTGTTTACTTTACTTCAATGTATAGGTGTGATCAGGGAATAGGTGATGTTGTTTCGTTAGCCACTGTAGTTTTAGACCAATTCAGAATTGATCAACCGCATATCAAGAAAATGTTTATCAAATCTGATAATGCCGGCTGCTATCAGGGAAATCTTTCAGCTGAAGCAATCTACAATGTATGCAAAGAGAGAGATATAAAGTTGCTGAGATATGATTATAATGAACCCTGTTGTGGAAAAGATCAATGTGACAGGGAGAGTGCAGTTGTAAAGACAATTTTAAGGAGTTACGTTGACTCTGGGAATAATCTTTTGACTGCTGAAGATATACACAAGGCTATGCATTATAGTTTTGGCGCTAAAGATGCAAAAGTAGCAGTTGCTCAAATTAGCAATGATAAAACTGTAGTTACTGGACCAAAGATTAAGAACATTAGCAGCTATCACTCATTTGAGTTTGGTGAGAAAAGTATGAAGATGTGGCGTTATTTCAATATCGGTGAGGGAATTGAACAAGAGTATGGAAATCTTAAAATTCAACCCTCGATTAAGTTGTTGTTGCCATATAGCAAAACAGATAATTCAATTAAGCGTAACAAGTCACTTAAGGAAAAACAGAAAAGAAGTGACAGGCAATTATATTCATTAAGATTTTGCACTGAAATGAATTGTACTTTATCATTTGAAAGCGATGCTGAGTTAGAAGAACACATGCTATCCGGTCTTCATACAGTTCCGAAATCATTAACATCATTGGATAAAGTTCGCAACTCGTTTGTTCATAAGATGAAAATTACTTCACAACTAAATATGCCAATTTCTTCATCCTCTAACAGTGATTCCGTAAAAGACAAACCACATTGCAAAAACATTTTTCTATTGCAAGGTTGGGCATTACCAGTTCGAAGTTCTTTTAGATTTTCAAATCAGCAGAAAGAACTGTTGTATAAATACTTTATTCGTGGAGAAGAATCAGGTAATAAAATGAGCCCTGAGCAGGTTCACATGCAGCTGAGGAGAGAACTTCCGCCTGATCAATATGTAACTAGCCAACAGATAAGATCTTTATTTTCAAGGTAGGCATTGTTGCTATCAAAACTTTTGCAAATTAGATTATGTTTCTGACTGTTAAATAGTTCTTTTACAAATATGAAATTAAAATTTAGGTGAAAGTTATAATTTTGTGTGTTTGTTTACATATGTTTAAAAATATGTACAATTGATATTGTTATAGATTTAGTAACCTGAAAAGAAAAGGTAAACTGGTAGAACCGACAACAGAAAATAATGAAAATAGTCAGGTTAACGATAACAAAGAAGTTTATGGCGAAAATGATGACTTTAATCTGGCAGGAGACAATGAAGATGATAATAAATATGAGGAAGACATCGCCAATCTTGCAAAAGAAATTTGTCTTGTATGGAAAGTGAATGATTGGGTTGCTGTTGCATATGAAAAACAATGGAATATTGGATATATTGTGGAGGTAATATTATTCAAAGTATATATTAGTTTCAAATTTTTATTTTGTTTTACAAAACAGTGCTCTAAAATAAAAGGAATATAAATAAAATGTAAAAATAATTTCAGAATGACATTATATAAGACTTTACAAGTTTTATTGAATGTAAGCAAAATTAAACAAATCATAAACTCTTTATTATTTTATTTTAAATGTTGCGCTAATACTTTTAGGTATCTATAACTGGGATCAGAGTTAATTGTATGATTAACGGGCAAGAGAAGAATACTTTTCGCTGGCCAGTTACTACCGAGGAGATAAATAACCAAACTGATAAAATTATCTGTTTAGTAAATGCTCCTTTTCTAATCAGTGGTTGTGGCGATTATTCATTATCCGAAGAAGACTATAATACAGTCATATCATTATTCTTAGAGAAACTTACTGCAGCAGAGTAGAAATTATGTGTGATGTGGTGGATAATGTGTGTAAATGACTCTATTAATAAATGAAAAACTAATTTTTAAATGGAAAAACATTTAAATGTTTGATTTATGTTTTATTTAATTAGCAATATAGTTATCTTGATGTTAGATTTTTGTTCAGTTTTTAATTCATGATATATCATGCGCGTGACAAAATCACACGAATTTTTTTTATTATTATGTTAGGACCTTTTTGTATTGACAGTTGGATATGTTTACATTTTTACAAAACTAAGCGCCTCTGCCGTAATGGTTCATTTTGTAAGTATACTAAAACATTTTTTTCCAATTTCAAGCCTAAATATATTATTAGGCCTTAGGTGTCACATAACTTTCTTTGCATTTTTAGACTCAATACCTTTGATAATTTCAAATCCTAAAAGAAAAATTGTGTGCAACACTTCGCCGCTAGAATTAACTCCGATTAAAAGTTGACAAAACTGATTGATTTTGTACTTTTGAACTATGATAATTAGCCAACCGCACAGTGTCACGCAACTTTTTTATATTTTTTGGAGAGAGCTTTTGGGTTACGTCTGATATTAACTACAAAAGCTATGTGCAACTTTTTGCCTTGCCAAAAAAATGGGTTCAAAGGTGGCAAAAACTAAATTTCTAAAAATTTTTAAAAAAATCTCAAAAATTTAAGCCCAGATTCCGAGTGAACGAAACATTTTTGAAAATTTTTTTTTTCCCCAACAGGTTTTCTCTATATTCTGATCAATATATAAAAAATTCAAGCAATTTGGAGGAGGTCACTTCCACAGTTTCAGGAATTTGCCTGATTCTTAGAAAAAACGGCTCTTAAGAAAAATGCAACTTACGTATAAATCTCGCGTTTGGCTAACGGCAGCTTTGTAATAAAATCGTTGTTAATTTGCGCTTGATTTTGCGTAGTGAAATGTGCAAAACGATTAAAAAACGTAATTAAAAAAGTTTCGAATTTAAGTAACAAAATATTATTAATGATTAAAACGTAATAGTAAAATTTATAACAAAACTTTATAAAACATGCATAAAAAAATATCGCGTTTTTTGCAATATTTACAATAATTATATATATATATATATATATGTATATATATATATATATATATATATATATATATATATATATATATATATATATATATATATATATATATATATATATATATATATATATATATATATATATATATTTATGGTTAAGGGTATATATATTTATTTTATTAAATATGCACCAAGGCTAGGATTTCTATAGCGTATCTTTAAATGCATATAGGTGATCTTTAAATACATTAAAATCCTTAGCATTTTTTCCCTTTTTTTTATTAAAGGCGTGATATTTCAGTGGGGGCCGGAGTACAAAAAAATAATCATAAAACACCATATAGTTCAACTAAAAACCTACAAAAATATATCCATCTAAACAATGGGGCGGGGGGGGGGCATGTCCACCACGGCTCTCCTTCATTTTCCTTTCCGTAGTCCTTATATCTATCTAACTATATATAAATTCCAACAAACCGCAAAAAAAAAAAAATATTTTTTCAAAAACATACTTCTTTAACAAAAAATTTAGACTATAATAACTATTTTCTTTTTTGCTTAGTAATGTTTTTAACAGAATTGTGGCTTTGAAGAAAGCCTAGTTTTTGAAGCAAACAAAACTGTGACATCCATAGCAAGAAAGAGTCAATTCTTTAGTACACAAAGGAAACCACATCCAATGATATCTGAAATAAAGTAAACCCCTAAATTAATATCGCCATACCTATTTATGATGCCTTATGTCGCGGATAATAAATAAGGACGCCTTATTTCGCGGATAATAAATAAATATATAACTGTTATTATTGCATTAATAAACATAATCAATCTCTAAAAAAATATGAACCGGTTTAATCTTGATATGAAAAAGATCAACATCCATCGAAACAATCGTGTGGTTTTCATCATGTTGAGTAACCTTGCAATGATACATAAGATAAAATATATCAGATATATAAAATTAAAAAAAAAATTAAGGCTAACAATTAACTAATGTATAATAAATTAACATGTAACTGTTATTACTGAATTAATAAATATAATTTGAGATCTTTAAGATAAACATCTACAGTAGCAAGCTGCCATCATAGTTAAAACCTTGCAATAAAAGATAAATGAAATTATATTAGATATTTAGCACAATAACTAAAAAACCCATTACAAATTAGAGAAGATGAGAATGATTTTCTAACTTAAAAAAAAATCACTTAACTTCTGATACACAACACATTTCCCATTACCAAACAGAAAAATTGATAGAAGTAGACCCTTCAATACTTTTTAACCTGAAATATAATAGATTTGATTATAAGTTATAATGAAAAGAAAGTTATATAAGTTAGCATAACTATCTGGTAATGGCATATGCCATTTGGCTAGAGTGTACTGATTTATTGTAACTAAACACTTACATCTCTCAATCCATGCAAGCAAAAGTCTGTCTTTCTGGGTAGAAACAATGTATAGCCATCATTATGATTAACATTAATTGTGATGAGCCAGGCAATTTGCTTATGTCAAATAGTAAATGAGCTTTGGTTTCCCATAGCTCGTTGCAACCAGGTCAACCCTGGTTGTTGGATATCGGTAACTAACCGACTACCTAAAATTACATTTCTATATACATATATGTATACATAAAAAGAAATTAAATAATTATAAATCTTTTTATTATCTTAAAAAAGGGGAGGATTGAGAATATGATATACATTAGGCACTGTAAAATTTATCATAAAAAAATAAGATTAACCTACTATCTGTAAATAATACCTGTTAATGCAAGTTTATAAAACATACTATTATTTAAAATAACATATACCTTATTACACATTTCTATTATGTTATAACCATATCACCATTTATTATGTCTGCAGAAAGTTGATATTTGCTCACATTATACTCAACACCATCATCATCTTCATTCTCTTTTGGTTGCCAATAAGAAACTATATATACATTACTTTTCTTCTTTTTAATGCCAACAATTCTGCCATAATATACATCATGGGTGTTAGTGGCATTATCGAACCACATGTGGCAAATACTTCTTCCAATAGAAGCTCCAATAAGAATTTCTTCAATATCTGAGGCCTCATTATTTTCTAGGTCAGGAAAAATTTATTTTATCTGATCAGACATGCAGTTTTTTAATATTTTTTCTACATTTCTGCGTTCTTTGTTTTCTTTTTTCTGAATTTTATCTGCTATTCGTTTTATCAATTTTAACTTCAGGTCATTATGACATTGCATATTTGTAAACTTTTTTCTGGCACTAGAGATAGTCCATAATATCAACTTGTTTTGAATATCATTTGGCTTTTTGCATAGCAGAGCAGTTGTTTTATTTTTGCAAGCACAAAGTTTTGAAGAAAAAAAACAAAGAGTGGCATTTGGAGCTTTGTGCTTTGCAGCGCTAAACATACCCATAAGTTCTTCTGAATCAATGTTGTGAAGCCTAGCTGACTTAGTCTGGTCTTTAAGGTGATCATTAGAACTCATTTCAAATTGCCGCTTGTACTGCCTGTCAATGACGCTAATAATTGCATTAAGGCAGTCAGCTAACGCTTTACTCATTTCATCAGTTACTGGGCAAAAGCTGATTATTGAATCAAAAACTACATCTTCAATATCATTAAGGGATTCTTGCTGTACTCAATAAGAGTGTTCCGAATATCTTTTACTACCTGACTGCCAGATATGTAGTCAAGTCCCGTACCTGGTGCAATATAAAATTTTGTCATCCAAGGACCAGAAAGTAGCTTTCCAATTAAAGCTAAAACACACAACTCACGGATACCTAAGGTGAAAAAGTTAATTAGTAACAAAGAATAATCTTTGTTTATAATAGTCTTTACTCCCCGTTATTCTCGCAAGTGTCATTATTATTTGTAATTTGTATTTGTAACTATATTTGTAATTAGTTCTATAGCCTATAATATTGTGTAGCACTTTATCAAATGAACTGAACAGGTATAAAAAAGAAAAAAGATACCTGTTCCAGATGTAAAGTCTTGAAATAAACTATTTCGCAGACCTCCGCATAACGCCAAGCCAGAACACAGAAATATATTCAATATGGCATAATGGATGAATCAAAATACCACATGTGTGAAAAAGCACATGTAGTCTGTTGCCTCTATAGCGTGGTAGCAATTCTCTGGGGAGCTGGTGTTGGTCCAAAAAGGTTACAAAACCTTTTAGATCATCTATGAATATCATAAAGAAGCTCATTTTGCCAATTGCAAGAAGAGTGTGAAATAAAAACATGCACTAATTATAATATTTCATTTTAACTCAAAATTTTATTCAGAAAACCAAATATATTTAAGTAAAAGAATGGTTTAGATTAGTTAGAGATATTTTGCATCCTTGTAGCGAAGTTTGTTCAGCTGTACAACAATGTTTGCTGCAATGCAGTGTCTTCCAAAAAGTTTTCCTTTTGAAGTCTCTAATGCTTTAAGTGAAGACTTACAAGAGCTGGTTATTGTGTCTAAGGGGTGAAGGTGACAGTTTAGTTCATTTAATGATTTCTGCCAAACAAGGTTTAACTTTGCGATTGTTGCATGGTTTGTTGTAACTCTATTACTCATTGTATTTGTTATGTTCCCAATAATAGTGCTTCTTACATCAGTATATTTGAGTTGATAGAAATCACTATATAACTTAGCAAGATTATCAATAGACTTTGTAATATGACTCTGATAGTCATAAGCTGTACCTCCAGGAAGTTGATCAATAGCTACAACCATACATACTGATTCGGTTGTCAAGTGCACAGCATTTATATGAACACCCTCCTGGGTTGTTGCATCAAAACCAAGTGTCAGATCTTTTGTTGCAGATGTCAAAAAATGGTTTCGAATTTCGTGAAAAATGACAAAGACTTTTGATGTTCTAACTAGTTGCTGAATCTGACTTATACAAATTTTGATGTTAAAATACTTACCGATTAGTTCTACAGTTACTTTATATGAATCGTTGTTAGTTGCAAATATATGCAGTACATGTCCATTTCTACAGTCAACATTTAAATAAACTGGTATTGGAAAATTACAAGCTAAATAAGTTTTAGCTTTACCATAAAACAGATTTGTTTTCTTCTGAGGTCCCATGATGCACTAAATTAAATTCAACAATCATAATACTACTATTTAATTGGGTCGGCTATTAATCATAATTAAATAATTTAAAAAATCACCATTAATCTATAAAAAAATTTAAAATATATGTATAATTTTTATATATCATATATAGCTTAAGGTGGCTATATGGTAAATTATGGGTATGGAAAAAGCTGAGAAAATGCTGTTTTTGTTTTTAATGAATTTTATGCAGAATCATCATAAAATAGTGTTATAATTTTAATTTTAGCATTTTAAATTTTATTTTGCAGAATTTTGCCTTTAAACTAATTTTGGTGGGTGAAAAGAGTTAGCCATCAAAATTAAAAATTAATATATAACCACCTTAATTATACTTGTTAGTTTTTGTGTACATCATTTAACAATTTTAAAAAAAGAAAACCCAAATATCCTTAGTAGTAAAAGACTATTAAAAAAAAGTTTGTATAAGAGTTCTAATAAAATATATCAATATAATGAATAAAAAATACTAAATACTCCACTGTTAAAAACCGCCCCCTCCCCCTAACACTATGTAACGGAAGTGGAAATACATACATCCACATATAATGTTTTTAACTTAATACACCTCATTGTTACACCTTCAATATCCACATGATATATCGATTCCCAAACCTTTTTTTCAGTTACAATCAAGTATATATTTTTTAGTTACATTCATGAAATTGAATAAGTTACTCTTTCTCTTCTACCACTACATAAAAAATGAGTTTCAGTTTGCTCTCCTGTAGCTGTACTTTCTCGTTGTATAAATTATCTAATTCTGAATGTAATTCACTAACCTGCTATACTTTTTTGTTGATAAAGTTTGTATGTATTGTTAGAACGTGTAAAACATTAACTCTCAAAAGTATGCAATTAAGTTAATTAGCATTGCTAGCTTATTAAAAATGATATTCTTAATATTGTTTTCTTCGATTATATATATTTTGCATTCAGTGCGTAGTTGCCATTCTTTATTAATCATGAGCGTCAGGTCATGATTAATAAAGAGTGTGGTGTAGTTGGCTCAGTTTTCTGGGGCTCAAAAGAACAGATTGGAAAGTTTCAGAACTTGGTTGCTGTCGCTTTCGCTTGTAATTGCGATGACTATCGGTCCCGCTTTGTTGGGGCTTCCAACGGAATTACGAGAAGTGAGTTGGAAGTAAGTTAGGTACTTGCTTTTTTTAGCTCCAATGAGATCAAAAACTTTATTGCTTTCAGTTTGATCGTATTGCTTTTGGTCGTTCAAGTTGACTAAAGGCGATTTGCTTATTACCTGGATAATGATTTTTTTGGATAGAATTTTGTGTTCTTTTGATTCTTTGGCTATAGTGTTAATCATGAAAATTTGCTGTTGGTCTTTTTTAGAAGTTTTAGAATTCTTGCTGACAATCTGGTTCCAGGAAGGCGGGTGGGGAGGGGGTAGGGGGTAGGTGGGGGGTGTATGTGGGGGGGGGGGTTGCTTTTATTGCCTCTGCTTGTGTGTTTGTGCTGTGTTGTGCAATGATGGTTTTTAAGTTTGTAATTATTGTGCCCTGACTGATTTTGATAGAATTCATGTTTGCTAATTTGGTTTTCTGGGTATCAATTAGACGTTTAGTGACTATAATTCTTATGGTGATTGTGTCTAGTTGTTTTTTTCAAAAAATATTACTTATTGCAAAGATAAAAACTCTTTTTAATTAATGGAAGCCTAGCTTAATCTTTTTTTTTCATTTAATCTTAAAAAACGTTTTTAAGGAATTTAATTTTTAGTAAAAAAAAATGAAAAAGAGGAAGAAAAACTGAAAAAAACTTGCAACAAAAATAAGCTAATTTTTTTAAACAATGGTCTCTCATTAGATTTTCAGAGGCAAGACAAATGCGGCAAAAAACAAACAAAATAAATACCAAGAAATGAAAGAAAGCTAGTGAAAATAGTGAAAGAAAATAGATTTAGTACATACTCAGCAATTCCATGCAAGTTGAATGAGGTCTAAATATTTCCTCCAGGCTTCAGCGATGAGTCTACCATAGAAATGATAACTCAAAAGACTCAATTTGTGAAAAGGGCTTCCAATGGAAAATTCCATAAAGATTGTATCACTTCAAAATTCTACTAAAGTCATGTTTTGGTAGGTTATTAGTGGAAAAGACCTTGGCTAACTGTACATTGTTTGAATATTGAAACAGGACCAATACAAAAACCTTTTTTTACCTTTTACAATACAAAAACCTTTTTTTACCTCAAGTGAAGAATTAGTCTCTAAATAAGCATAAGAAAATATTTACAATCAAAGTACAATCAGTGGATTGCATTACTCAATAAATATAGCCTTAAATCAACTAAAAGAAATCAAATATATAGTTATCAAAAAGGCAGACAAAGGTAATGCTTAAATTGTAATGGACTTATCTTATTATAACAACAAACTAGTTTATCAAGACCACCAACTTTCTTTGAACACTTTTAAAAAAGCAAATCTTGAATCAGATAAAATTATCTTTTGAGATCTTACTAAAATGATTAGTAAATATAATTGTCAAACCAAAAATGAAATAAATTACATCAAAAATTACAATTAGAAGTCTAGCAATTCTTACATAACTCCAAAAATTCATAAATGTCATGAAATTATTGATAAGTTTTACAAATCAAACTTTCTGTGTATAGAAGTGAAATCACCGGAAGAGCTTAAGGGTAGACCAATTATTGCAGGAATTAACATACCAATATCACACCTAAATTAGTTATTACACATAGTTTTATCTCCTTCTGTTATAAAACAAAAAACATTCATTATAGATGATTGGAATATTTTAAGAAAGATATTAAGAGATTTATAGAGAGAGAGAAAGTTGTATTTTGACATGTGACATTGTTAAGCTCTATACTAGTATTCCACACAAGTTAGGATTGGAAGCTTTAAAACTCCGGATTACAAAACATAAAGATATAATAGATAAAAGATTTACTAAAGAATTTATATTAGAATCAGCATCTTTTATTTTAAAAAACAATAACTTTCTGTTTAATGACAAAATGTATCACCAAATTACAGGAACAGCAAGAGTACTGATTTTGCTCCAGACTACGCATGTCTCACAATTGGTTTTTTTTAGAAGAAACAAAAAATTTTTCTAAAATCTTACGTAAGTACTTTTACGATCAAGAAGTTAACGATATAAAACAATTTTATTATAGATATATTGATGACGGTTTCATAATCTGGCCGAAACTATTGGATATCGTAAAGCTTGTAAATTCTTTAACTGAAATAGATAATTCAATTAGTTTTACAACAGAGCAGGGCAAAAAACGTATAAAAGATGGTAACACTTACAATGTGAATATAATTTTTTGAACATATCTATTATTCTTGAAAATAGCAATACAATAAAAACAGACATTGATTATAGAGAAAGCAATACTCATGATTACTTAAATTACAAAAGCCATCATCCTTATCACATAAAAAATATCCCTTTTAATCTGGCTAAAAGAATAATTGTTTTCATATATGATTACAAAAAGGAAAAACAAAGATTAGCAGAACTAAAAACATGGCTAAAAGAATGTGAATATTCTGATAATATTATAAAAAAAGCTTTTTGCAATGCAAAACTCCAAAGGACCAGCTTCCCAAAACCAATCTCAAGGAATTTTTCTCTTAACTACAACTTTTTATAGCAACTTGAACCATCAACCTTTTATAACTGAAACTAATCTTTTACTTAATCTATCTTCAAATGAAAGTGTAAAGGAAGTTTTTTCAAATATCCAGCCAGTAATTGCATTTAAACAACCACCCAAACTGTTAAGAATACTGATCTCTGTAAAATTTCAGTTAATTGATAAAGAAATAAGATTATTTGAATGTAAAGCTAATTGTTGTAAAATATTCAAATTATACCTTCAAAATGTTAAAACATTTACGACATCAAATGGTGCCATATGGAACATAAAGAGTCATATAACTTGCAATAGTAAAAATGAAATATACTATTTAAAATGTCTATCTTGTAATAAGAAAACTACATACACTATAATAACTAATAATTTAAGACTTCGTACAAATGGACATATTTCTACTTGTAGAACTGGACAGATAGATTTGATAACCATGTTTATAATTGCCAACGTGCATATAATACAATTGTAGAACCTTTCTTCCAACTTTTTGTTTTTTTGTAACTCAAAAAATTTTTCAAAAAAACGCAAACGTTGAAGAAAACGCTACTTTTAAGGCTTCAAAGTTTGGATAAATTAAATTTGTGTAAGGTTTCAAAATGTTAGTGTTATTCCCTTTGATGCTATAGGGTTCGGCTAGCAGGGTCATACCGACAAGGGAAGGGGAAGGGAGGGAATTTGCCACCTATCCGCCACACCACCACCACCACTAGATTTATAATACTCTGTCGGTTTCTGTCGGTAAGTTGGTAATTTTTGAACTCCTTCGGTTAAAACTAAAATTTGACTTTAAAAAAAAACCCAACTGAAAAAGCTAGTTTTACCCTTCGTCAGTAAAACTAGCTTTTTTCAGTTGCAACCCCTTTCTACACGTCTTCGTCTTTTGGTACGGCCCTGTCGGGTAAATTGAACATTATTACAAAGTAGAAAACTGTTGGTCAGTTTGGCACCAGTCTTACACATAGGAAGAAGGTCTTGCATTACATGAATAGCTCTCTCCGCACAACAATTGCTTCTTTCTATGTTAACTATGGCAGAATCTTCCTGCTTCCACTGTTTATCGAAACACTTTAAGGCTTTTTGATACGGCTGTAATCTTGATCTCAAAGATTCCATTGCTGATTTCTAGTCACGTTATCCTGAGAACCATATCTCACTCCAAGGCGTTGCAATAAAGCTGCATAATTTGGTGAATTAATCACAATGCGTCAAAGGGAGCAATATGAAGGCTAGAAGTGCAAAAATTCCATCAAGCATTACTCATTGCTGATAGTTTTTAAAAATGAACATTGGGAATTTTACGATTCTTTTTATAATATATGAATGCTTGTGGCAAGTGAAACAAGAATTTCATCACGGCACCTCAAATTTACGTCAAATTATATAAGGTAATTCTGGCCTATCCATTTGAGAAAATTATTATTTTTTTAAATCTTTATACTTTGTGGTGGTTTCAGAAATGAACAAGTACAAAATGTTTGGAGAATAAGTTGGACTTATAAGTACTGCATCTATTGCAAGCCGTAAAACTCTTTCTAAAATGTGATGATGATATCCGATGTACAGAGGCTGTTTCCGTACTGTTGCATGCAATGTTTTTAGATTTTCACAACAATACTATTTTTGGAGCCCGTATTTGTGTTTGCTGTGTCACATATAATAATCTTAATAGCTTCCAATACTACATAACTAATGTTAAAAATGTTTAGACATGGCATGTATGTAAAAACACATGTTAAAACAGCCATGAAACCACCGTATATTGTGTCAGCTTTTCTACTTTTTAATGAGAGAACAGCAAGTTGAATTTCATGCATAGAGTTTTTTCGGCGAAAATTTCCTTTCCTCCTTCCAGATGTTTACCATCAAAATGCAAACACCACTCATAATTACAAACGGAAAATTTGAAATCTTTGGATAAAAACTTTGCCTCTTTATATAAAGCTTCGTAAACACCATATTAAGAAAGCGTTCGAACAGTGTAACAATCTTTTTTTAGAATATCCATAATTTTAGATGCTTTTTTTGTTGATAAGTTTGTCTTTGTAACCGAATTGACTGCAATTTTAGTAAAATGGCCCTTACGTTTACTTGTCCTGCATTCGACAGTATTATAGTCCCAATCTTCTTTACTACGACTTTACATTCGACAGTATTATAGTCCCGATCTTCTTGAACTCCTTTGCTACGACTTTACATTGTTCGGATTTGGACTTCATTTCAGTAGAAAGAAATAAATATCTACCTAGTATTCTAATTTCTTTTGGTATTTTGCAACACTGAATCAAGTTTTCCTCAACTATTTGAATTTTTTTCCGTTGTTTGACTGCCTTTTCAAAGTATTTTAAATTTTTGGACCACACAGATGTTTTTTTTTTAACAGATTTTGAAGCTTTACGATATGCCATGTCTAAAATAATAAATTAAATTATAAACAGAATGATGAGTATTGTTATTAAATTATAAATAAAATGAAGAATAATTAAATATAACTAATAAATACCTATCAAAAATTTTTTTTAATAGTAAATATATTTGAACCGTTGATATCATTGATTTAAGAAAATAACTAGATAGCTGGTTTAGCTGTTAATGCTTTTTGTAAGTTGAATCTTGTTTACACAAGTCAATTTGTTTTGCACACGACAAGTAGCGTTTTCTTCAATGTTGCGTTTTTTGAAAAAATTTTATTTGCACATGATGGGGGAGTTTTTTTTCGATTTGGAAAAAAGTAATAATGTTTTATGTTAATACAAGTAAAAGTTTATCTTTAGCCGCTATGCCATTTTTGAAACATGAAATTTACATTTTAGTCATACCCCTAATATATATATATATATATATATATATATATATATATATATATATATATATATATATATATATATATATATATATATATATATATATATATATATATATATATATATATATATATATATATATATATATATATATATGAAAAAGTTTTGAGAAAGTTTTGAGAAAGATATTAATCATTTATAAAAGTCTTTGCAAGTTAGGAAAAATTTTTTTCAATAAAAGTTACAAATATTTTATTATTCAATTTTTCTAATTTACTTCTATGCTCTATATGAAAACTTTTATAAATGATTACTATATACTTTCTCAAAACTTTTAAAATGTCTGTCGTTATTTCCCGTGTACTCTTTATATATATATATATATATATATATATATATATATATATATATATATATATATATATATATAATATAAATATATATATATATATATATATATTTATATATATATATATATATATATGTATATATATATATATAAACTGCCAACTACAACCAAATTTTCTGACTAATTAACTTCCTAGGGCGGGCTAGACACCCTTTACGCCCTCTTCGGGACAACCCTGTACAGGGGATGGATGTGTGTATCTGTGTGCGTGTAAGGTTGTGGTACCCCTAAAAAAGGTGATTTTATTAGGAATATCGTCGGTTAATCGGCATTTGACTCATTTTAGTTGGCAGACTTTTAGTGCTTTTTAAGAAATCACTTCTCACCCCCCCCCCCTCATTTTATTCCTAGAATTACCCCTTTATTATAAACTGACTACCTAGAATGTAAATACATCAACGAGGGTTTTGGCTTGGTCATGCCAGTCTTTTAATTAAAAAAAAGTACTTCTCAAAATTTATTTTTTCTATTTACACGTTTATTTTTTTGAGAACGAAAATTTAATTATATTTCGGTAGTTGTAATTTTTTATTACTACTTTAGACTAAATTATTCTTTAAATATATGACAAATTATAAAATGATGTCTTTCTTTTATTTTTCATTATAAAAAATCTTAACTTTGAGGTTGTTTTTTTTACGCGAGTAGACACTATAAGAAGATATTGTCGCCTTTTTTTTAAAGAAAAAATAAAACTTACTACATTTTGTAAGTTTATAACATAAGTAAATAGTGCTTATATCCTATATAATTCTCATTCAAACTTTTGTAACAAATTTTATTCGTCATTCTAACCAATTGTATGGCTTTCAAACGATAGTTACTTCTCTCATCTTACCGCTTCAAATATATATTTTGACTTTAATTTATACATCTTAACGCTTAAAATACAAAGTCTGCTAAGGATACTAGCGACACTTTAAGTTACTTCATATCTTTTATTTTTATTATTATTATTATTATTATTTATTTAAGCTTGTTTTTATTACAAAATAAAATTTAATATTAAAAGTATAGAAAAGTTCGTAATAAAAATTAATTGAAATAAAATTGAAACTTGTAAAATAATTAAAGTCTAGTGCATGACTGCGGACAGGAAACCACTTTGTTTTTATATTTTCAGAGCAGCCGTAGCGCAGTGGTTAGCGCGCTTGCTTCAGAAGCAAAAGATCCGTGGTTCAACGCCACCTCTGGAAGCTAGAGATCCGTTGTTCAACGCCACCTCTAGACAAATTTTATAAAATGATAAGGAAGGAGACGTGAACTTCCTTTCAAATGCTCTTCCGCGGTGCTCTGTGATAAGATCGTAAAGGTTTCTTGGGGAACCTAAAATCAAAAAATAAAATAAAAACATCTTTACATTCCAAAATTAAATTTAATTTTAAAGTATCTAAATTTAATATAATAAAAAGAAACATGGTCAATAATAAAAGTCAGAACCAAGAGGTCGAAGGTTCGATATCGGTTCTAGCCTATTAAACGACACTGGTAAGGAACGAGTCTCGAAATTTTGTCCTTTTCCCAAAACTGAAAGAGTCATATCTGAACTAGCTTTTTTTGCCGACAAATGAACTAGCTCATTTTTCTTAATTTTCTCTTTATTTTTTTTAAAATTTATTTTGCAGTAATAATTTCTTAATTAAAAACTTTAGTGTATTATGGAAACACATTTTTTAAGTGTGCTGTTTAATGTTATTTTTGATGTTCTATTTTCAATTATGCTTTTATAAGTTTTGTTATTTAATATATATATATATATATATATATATATATATATATATATATATATATATATATATATATATATATATATATATATATATATATATATATATATATATAAAAAAGAAATAAAAAAAGTAAGATGAAAAAAAACAACTTTTTTACGGTACTTAAAGTTTCATGCCGTTTGCGGCACTCATCAGCCATATCTATGGCTGATATATATTTATATCATCAGCCATAGATATGGCTGATGAGGGCCGCAAACGGCATGAAACTTTAAGTACCGTAAAAAAGTTGTTTTTTTCATCCTACTTTTTTATTTATTTATTGATCTATTTTGTGATTATTTCACTTTATATTGATCACTCTCAAATCGAAAAAATTGATTTTAAAACCCTGTTATATCAAAAACAACAGGTGTCATATTAAGTGCAATTTTAAAAAAAAAGTTGTCAAAGGGACTTTATAAAACGGTTGAGGTAATAGTCTTATCACCCATACCTTCTTTAAGTCCCTTTCTGTTTATATTGTATATTATTTAAAACGAGAAACTTAGGCTTTTATTTTTTTCAATATTGTTGTATGAAGCTCTTTGTTAAAAAAATCAAATGACGACTTATTGGATTACTTGACAGAGTAATCCAATAAGTCATTACAAGATTTGAACAGCTTCATGATCTTGCTAAATATGCCATTCTTACTACATCAAATTTTTTAAGTGATAATTATGAATCTTAAGTTTTTGGTCATGACCATGATGCTCATTAATAAAAGAATGTTTCTCGTTAAAAAAAAAAGACTCAAAAGTTTTATTTCTGTTATCGCATTTCAAGACAAAACAAAACATAAATAGATAGAGGTTCACTTAAACTTTTGCAATTCCTTCTAAATTATAATCTTGTAAACTAAGTTCCTGATATAGTTACTGTTACGTGTATTGTATACTGTTACGAGTATAGTTTACTGTTACAAGTATCGTATACTGCTACGCGTATAATTATACTGCTCCGAGTATAGTTATACTGCTACAAGTATAGTTATACAAATACGAGTTTTTTACGATTGCAATGAGTACGGCTAGTTGTAATAAAAGTTTTTCAAAACTTAAACGGATAAAAATCTACCTTTGATCTACAATGAGTAACCCGGGTTTATGAAACCTGCCATATTACCAATTCAACAAAAAATGAGTAATTAAATTGACTTTAAAAGCCTCATTGATGGTTTTGTTAACAGAAAAGCAAGATAAACGAACCTTTAAAATGTTGCGACGAAATTAACTTTTTGCCATTAAAAAATTAAGATATAAAAAATCCTATATCTGAATAAGCTTTTTGATAATTGCAATTGGTGTTCTTTTTATTAGGAGCGGGGGGAGGAGGAGGGGGTAGTACAAATCAAGTTTAGCTTCGGGCAGCACAAACCCTTTCTACGCCACTGCAAAACATCAATTTTTAAATAATCAAAATAATGATAAAATGAATTATATAAATTCAAAATAAACGAGTTATAAACAACATTGTAGCATTAGGTTTTTATGCAAAAAAAAAAAAAAAAAAAATTAACTGACAGATGAACTTTTTGCTTCATTTCTGTTTGGTTACCTAGGTTTAGAGCTATGCCATATTCAACTTAAAATTTTTTTTTTTTTAATATTGTTTTTATATGTTTACATAACACAAACTTTCAAATAAAAAAGATGTATTTACTTAATTAGAAATTTGCATCTATAATTACTAAATGCTATAAGATAGTAGATACCTGTTTCTGGCGATAATGAGCGTGGTACTAGCCTTATTAAAAATCAAAATCAAATTTTTTAAGCTGAAACTAATTTGTGTATTTCTTCATACTTGTAGTCGTTTTTATCAAATAGATAGTTCAACAGATAGTTAGACAGTTTTTTGTTTCTGTTTATTAACTAAGTATTTTTCAAACTACAATATTTTACATTTTCCTCGTTTTATATATATTATCAAAGTTAAAATTTTTAATTTATAAACAAATCTTAGTTTTTATCTTAGTAACTGAACTTATTTTAGCTGTTGTCAAATATCATATTTTATCTTAGTGAGGTTTGTTAAGAAAAACTTACTATAAAGATATAAAAAAATATAGATGATAAGAAATCTACAAGTTTTAATTTGCCAATTTAAAAATATTAACTGTTCTAAATTTTGAGTTCAATAATCTCCACAAAGATTTTAAAAGATCTCTTTTACAATCTATTTTTGCTATTTTAATTTTGCTTTTATTTATTATAAATAAAGAAAACTCTCCTAACAGAAAACAAAATATGGAATAAATATAAAAACCACTTTATCTCCACTAATAATATAAAAACTACTTTATCTCCATAGACGAAGTTTTACAATTTTTACTTACAGCTATTCTATTTTTCTCAGTCGGAAATTATATTTTCAGATAATGGAGATTTTTAAATTAGGGAGATTACTACATTTTCTGAGATTTTCAGCTGAGCAATTTAATTTCTTAATATGGCAACTTAAATATTTGTTGACAAAAAATTGTCTAGAAGTTTAATTTTATCGGTGTTTATTTATCTCATTACACGACAACTTCGTATTGATGTTTTCCAATTTTTAATATAGTTTTTTAAAGGTTTATTTTAATTATTTCTTTGTATATTTTAAAAAGAAAGGTTTTGAACTCAGAAGTTCATTTCGCTTTTTAATTAAATTAGATTTAAAATTTTAGTGATTCCTCTTTCTTTTCTTTTTCATAAAAATAGAATAAATGTATAAAATGAAATTTTTAACATTATAAATAATTTAAAAAATTAATTCCATTAAGTTTCTTACAACTTTTATTTACAAAAATAAAAATTATGATAACGGACCTAACGTGTTTTTTACAGAAATTCCTTTGAAATATACTTAAAAGTTATGTTTTTTTAATCAGTTATGACTTCTCTACCAATAAATACATCTTGCAATAGTAACGTAACATGCTCAACAATGATGCCCTTTAAAATGGCAATGACATGGTTGTACGCAACAATTTTTGTGGTTGGTTTGCCCGGTAATATACTGGTAATCTTAACCATTATTAGAGTAAAGCAATTGCGAAATGTAAGAAACGGGTTTATAGCAAATTTAGCTGTAAGTGATTTAATTAACATTCTTTGGTGTTTACCAACTTCACTTGTTTCGCTTTATGTACCCTGGCCTTACGGAAGGTTTGTCTGTAAGTATATTTTTCCAATTTCTGATGTCGTGATAGCAAATACAATTTTTACTATGATGCAGATCACCGTAGATCGTTATCGAGCCATTTGTTACCCATTTTCAAGAAAAGTTTCCTTTAAAACTACTTTGTATATAATTATTGTGACGTGGATTTTTTCTTATATCTGTTTTGGGCTTCCGTTAGTTGGATCTTTTGAAATTTCATCAGGTTATTGGGTCAAAAAAAGCTGCAATTTAAATTTAAAGAACGCAGAGAAAATTGCTCATCGAATTCTACTTTTTGTAATTTTGTTTATTATTCCATTTATAGTGGTATTATTTTGTATATTGCACATGCGCCGTGGCTTAAGTAATATGTTAAAACTGACAAATGGGTCATTAGGAAAAATGCAGCTGGTTTATCGAACGCAAAAAAATAAAAAAATTTTGAAAGTTCTACTAATCATTTTTTCAAGTTTTACGTTTTGCATTTTCCCAATACAAGTTTTGTTGATTGATAATGTATTTAAAGGTCCAATTAGTAAATGGAAATATGCTTCAATTGTTTATCAAATAGCAATAGCTTTGTTATTTTTCAACTCAATAATGAACCCTATCATACTTTACGCCCTTAGCACAGACTTTAGGCAAGGATACAGAAAACTTTTAATTTGTTTTACAGATAAACGTGGCAATAACGAAAAAGTAGAACAGAAAAACTTTAAAAAAATGTTACCTTTAGTCCCGCCATTTTAGAAATCTTAAATAAAGAATTTATTTGTTCATTTGTTACAAGTTTGATTGGTACAAATTGATAACGAGTAGATAGGACAAAACTAAAAAAAAAAAAATAGCAACATCAAAAACTCAAAAAATCTAAATTCGTTATGTACCCATTTATATTTTCATATTTATAAATAAATTTTGATTTTATTAGAAAAACTATTAATTTAAATAACTTGTTGTTTTTTTTTTGAACATTTTGTCCTTTTTGTGTTGGTATATATTATTCTTCAAATTCTCATAAACTACATGTGAGGAGAATAATTCAATTTTATTCTTCAAATTCTCATAAACTATGTGAGAATTTTGAGTCGCTAATCCTCTGAGTAATAATTAGGTTAATTTTATTTTTCTGTTGTTTTCTTTTTATTCAATAAAACAAGTTGCTAAATTTAAATTTATACGTTTTAAGTTAAATATATTCATATGACATGACACGTATGGTACGGAACATAAAATCAGAGTCACCCTGAAACCTTGAACTCTGAAAAACATGATTGTTAAAGCAATTGAAGAAAAAATATAAAATTGTTTTATTATCTTTTATAGATTAACTATTTTTTGCAAGATTTTAAAAGATCTCTTTTATAAACTATTTTTGTTATTTCAATTTTTTTTTATAAAATTGTTTAGAACTACTTTTATTTATTATAAATAAAGAAAACTCTCCTAAAAAAAAAAGACAAATTATAGAATAAATATAAGAAATATTTTAAGTCCACTCTTAAAATATAAAAGCTACTCTTGTAAAAAAATTATTAAATCTTTTATTATTTTTTATTTAATCTTAAGTACTTATAAACAAGTTTTTTAAATTATGCTGGGGTCTCTAGAGAAAGCTGGTTACTCAGTCAATTTAATAAAAGTTTCCGAACCCAAGTTAAATAATTAGAAATATAAAAAAAGAAATGTTTACATGCTATTTGCATCCTAGTCCAGAATAAAATAAGTAACCGTAAAATAAATCTTGATGATTTTCATTTTAAAAAAAATGCATTTTGCTCAAAATGCTGTCAATTAGTTGGTAGTTTAACTGATTTTTCGCAACATTGAAATTATGTTGTTCTTTCAACATTAGAATTATGTTGTTCTCAACTTTTTGAAAAAATTGAGTTATTGATAGTGTTATGAACCTCAAGTTTATTTAGTAAGTTAGCAGTGGGGCATTTTTCCTTATTATTCTTCCAGCCCCCTTCCCCCACACACCCACACACACACCCACATCTCCTTCCTCTCCTCCCCTAAAAAAAACCATAGAAATAATAGTTTTTAACTCAAAAAAACAATTTTTCATGAGAGTTTTTTTTGAGGCAGATAAGTAGAGGAGGGGAATGAAAAAGAGGCTTAGGATGTTATCTTTTTATTGTTTTGTTCCTAATATTTATTTGTTGCTGGAACTGCTCGCACACACTTTAATATTGCTGATAGAGATAGAGATTTTTGTGTACTAAAAGAAATATCTGCTGCCAGGAGCAGCACAAACTTACAACTTACTACAGAAGAAAACGCTCATCTTTTATGTGTGTGTGTGTTTTTTTTTGTGTGAATTTTAATGAAACACACACACACACACACACACACACACACACACACACACACACACACACACACACACACACACACCCACACACACACACACACACACACACATATATATATATATATATATATATATATATATATATACACATATATATATATATTTATATATATGTATATATATATATATATATATATACATATATATATATTTATATATATATGTATATATATATATATATATATATATATATATATATTCATATATATATATATATATACATATATATATATATATATATATATATATATATATATATATATATATATATATATATATATATATATATATATATATATATATATATATATATATATATATATATATATATAATCATGCTAAAGTGTTACGCGGAGCTAGAAAACATTATATGACTATAAATAATCAGACTAACAAAGAACTATAAAAATTATTCAATCTGGAACCGTGTGAACTGAAAGGTGAAACATAAGTTATGCGGTAAAGCAAAAATTTTATTATGTTATTATCAAATAAAAAGAAGGATACTTTTCTAAATTAAAGTACTTATTTGTGAGTAAAAATCAATTATTCCTTAAGTAAAAAACCACACGCAACCACCTGCAATTGATCTAAATTTTGCTTTGACACTATTCATAAGTAAATATTAAAAATTTAAACAGATTTCTTTTGGTTAAAAGTTGATGCGATCAATCATGAAATCGCCTTCCAACCTCTCTTGTAAACCTTTGGACCCAAATGACCCCCAAAAGTTCTCATTTGGTTGTGCTTGAGGCACATTTGATGGGTTGGATTTTTTGTTAACTTAACTGACATATTTGTTTAATTTACAGAACCTTTAGAGTAATAAGAACTTGCATAAAATACAGAATTTCTAGATGTTTGTAAAATTAAAGTATTTCTCATCATCGATGACCAGAAGTATCTTCGTGTTATAAAGCTGATTAACAAGTTTTCTGCTTCGTTTTTTTTCTTTTTATTATTATTTTATAGTGTATTTTAATTTTTTCTATATTGAATATTCATTTTAAATTTACGACCAATTGATTTACGACGATTGGTTGTTGACAAGCCTTTTTAGTTCGGATATCTTTTCTCTAGCCCAAAAAAAACTTGAACTATGGCATCACCCGTTAGAAACAAATTGAACTGTGGCAATACCCGTTAATAATAATTTGAACTGTTACATCATTCGTCAGAAGCAATTTGAAGTGTGACATTACCCGTTAAAAATAACCTGAACAGTAAAATATTTTTGCTGCTATCTTGACTGAAATTTTATAAACTGTTTGTCAGAACGCACCATTGACTATTCTCAGATGCGAATCTGAGTTCTTCAAACTCAGTGCAGGGGTGCGGCCCTGGCGCAATGGTTACAGCACTTGCTTTATAAGCGGAAGATCCAGGTTCGAAACAAGCTCTGGACATATTTTCGCGTCACGGTAAGGAAGGAGGCGTGAACTTTCTGGTTAAATGCACTTACGCGGTGCTCTGTGACAAGACCATTAGGACTTATTGGGGCACCAAAAAAAACAAATAAACAAACTGGACAATCGCAAAAAGTTATGTCAAGAAATTACGTCAACACAGGCCATTTTTAGAAAGAGTGAAGTGATAACCAATGCTCAGTGACAGATCCAGCATTTTTTGGTGTTTGAGATTTTTAACCCCCTAAAATTGAGGGGAGTTTAAACTTTATATGGTCATAATTTTTTAATGCTGAGAGGTAATACCATGAAACTTGAAATCTATCGATGAATAAGTCTTGTTAAGAATAGTACAAAGATATTTTATCCACTTTTTGTCCTCACGTTTGGGGTGGGGACGGGATGAAATTTTAGGACTTTTTTGTTCCTAGACATTTTTGGAGTTTGCTACATATCTGAATCTCAAACATCAAAAAATGCTGGATTCATCACTGCCAATCCGTATCTGCTGAATTCAGACTTTTTGATATATCTAATGTCTTATAACGAACAATGAGGTATTTGTTCATGTGAATTCTGATGATGGTAATTAAAGCTGTCAGATTTCATGATACTCAAATGGCATGCAGACTTCTCGTTGATTCAGTTGTGTTTTTTTAACATTTTCACTTCCAACAAGGCTGCAAGCAACCACTATTAGATTTGGAAGTTACTGGAAGAGAAAAGATGAAATTTATAATGCAAGATAACTATTAACAGACAACTTAAAAGATTTCAAATAGTAAAAATCAGGAAATCACGATGAAAGGAGCAAGTTCCAAAGAACTGGTGTTCAAGGAAAAAAGACTAGACAAGTAAGAATTTTTGGAGCAATTAAGAACAATCATAGTAAAAAAATGAGACTTAATTGAATAACGAGTAAGACGAGAATGAATTTTAGTAGATGGTACAAGAGACGTTAATCTTTAGAGCAATGTCCATTATAGTATTTATAGAAAAGAGAAAGAGAAGCAACATTACGATGGTGTGACAATGGTTAAAGGTTGGCTAAAATTGCAAGCCCAACTATATTTAAAATGCGTTTTACACCTTTTTTAAAAGAGATATAGCATCATTCAAAGATCCGCTCCAGATATGACAACAGTTTTCCATACTAGAACGGTTTTGAGATTTATAGAGATAAAGAATAAAATCCGATGTTAGAAAGCGGCGAGCACGATAAAGAGATGCAACCTTAGCAGATGCTAATTTTGCAATTGAATTGAGATATGATTTCCAAGAAAGATCGGAGGTAAGATTTAATCCTAGAAGATGAAGGGAAGGTGATTTATCCAGTACAATACCGTTCATAAATATAGGAAGATCTAGATTGTTGCGATAACGATTAGCACATTAAAATCTATCGGGCATTACCGTTAACAAATCAGCAGTAGAACAAGAAGATCAAAATCCATATTCATGATCAAGACCCAAAAACCTTGCTTATGTTGATCCAGTTGATTTTGTGAGTCGTGCTATAAATTGTCAAATCCCCTTTTCTGACCAAAATTGTCATCTTTACCTCAATTTCTTTCCAGAATTAAGCTCTTTTTTAAATTTTGATTCAGAAAATACTCTTTAAAGTAAAAACTTCAAAAAAAGGTAATTATTTATCTAACCAAAAAATGGCATCAAACAGAGTATTTTTCAATAAGCTGATGTCCTTTTTGTTATTGTTTTAATGTCTAAAGATACATTTATATAATTATATATTAACAAATATATAAACTAATTGAAAAAAAAAGTTAAAATATGCAAATATGCTTAACAATACTTTTTTTTTAATATAGAATTTCAGAGATAAGTAAATACATAGCTTACGGAGATAAGCAAATAAAGCAATCCGATGCTACATGTGATCTAGAATATTGATTACATACACATTAGTTAAGATGGTAGACTACTAAAAAAAAATACTGATTTTGAAGTAAAATGTCAAAATTTAGTTTTTGGACTATCAAATGAAAAAGGACAAATTTTATCCTTTTTCATTTGATATAACCATCTTGTATTTTTTAATTACATTAAACATTTAAAAAATGTATTTTACCAGAGTTAATAAAAATTATTGACCTTAGCAACGCCTTAGCAACACACAAAAAATCATAATTTAAGCCTTAAAATCTATGCTTAAGCTATGCTAGACTTCTTTTTTATTTTCGTAAACTGTTGAGCTATACTTTAAAAGCACATTCGTTGTAAAGTGTGCTTTAAAAGCACATTTGTTGTATAAAAAATAAAAGAGTTGAGCTAAACTTTAAAAGCACATTGTTGTGTGACTTATTCAAATTTAAATAATTGTTGTAAATTTTATTGTAATACATCAATTAATGTGAGATATATATTTTTAATATGATTGAATAATTTTAGCTTTTTATTTAATAAATATAAAAATGAGTTCAGGAGGAAAAGAAAACCTAAATCAAAAATATAAAGTTAGCAAAAAAAAAACTTTTCTAGAAAAAAACAAAGAAAATGGAATTGTGTTATAACAAATAGAGGTCTAGAGGGTTGATAAACATTTGAGGTCTTGTAAGACCTCAAATGTTAATCAAACCTCTAGTTCCAGCGAAAGAAAGTTATCTTCCAGCATTCAAAACGATAGTTCTATTGTATCAGATTATTTTATTTTTATTCATTTTCATTTGTTGGAAAATATTGCTCAGTCTCTTTCATGCCCAGATTGTTTTTGCAACATTAAGCTTATTGATTATCCCAATAAAAGAAAAGGACTTTCACATAATTTATCACTACTATGTTGCAATAAAAAATGTAGTTTTTCTTAAAAATCTCAATACCTCTCCAGAAATAAAAAAACAAAAAATAATTCAAGGAGCCAATTTAAAGGAAATGAACACTCAAGCTGTTATTGCTTTTCGAGAAATTGGCTGCGGATATGCTTCAATGAAGACATTCATGTCAGTTATGAACGTCATTCTTTAGCTAAAGGGGCATTTCACAACATAGACTTGCAGGTTAAAAATGCCTATAAAAAAATTGCAACAACTTGCATGGAAAAGGCAGCTATAGAGGCTCCTTATACTGAAATTGTAAATAATATTCGTTGCACTCAGGTTTCTGTTAATGGCTCATGGTAATGACGTGGTTATTTTTCTTTGCATGGCATTGTTACAGCCATAACAGGTGATAAATGTGTTGATGTTGAAATCCAGTCAAGACATTGTTACGGTTGCAAAATGTGGATAGGTAAAGAAAATACATTAGAATACGAGCAGTGGAAGTTAGACCACAATTGTCAAATAAACCATGAAGGATCTTGAATATCTATGGAATCATCAGAGGCTGTTGACATATTTCGTCGGTCCATTTCAAATCGAAACTTAATTTATAAAAAGTACCTTGGAGATGGTGACACAAGCTCATTTTTAGATGTTGTAAAATCAAAACCTTACATTGAACAAGGAGTAATTCCAATAAAACTTGAATGTATTGGGCATGTTCAAAAGCGTATAGGTACCCAATTACGAAGTTTAGTAAAATTATACAGCGGCACTAAAACACCATTGTCTGGTAGAAATAAACTGACAGATAAGATAATAAATTCGATGCAGAACTACTATGGCATCGCTATTAGAAGGAACATTGATAATATTTATGCTATGAAGAAGTCTATATTTACCATTCTTTTCCACTTTACTAATATTCTAAATCAAGATGAGCGACATCAGTTTTGTCCTCGTGATTCTGAATGCTGGTGCAGGTATTGGTGTAAAACAAAGCAGTATATACCATCGAGTTCAATTCCAGTATGGATTAAAAACCTGCTAATGCCAATTTATAAAAGCTTACAAGACAATCAACTGCTATCTAAATGTCTTCACGGTAAGACACAAAATCTGAATGAGTCCTTGAATGCCATTATATGGTCCAGAGTTCCAAAGAGCACTTTTGCCAGTAGAAAAACAATTGAAATGGGAACTTACACTGCTGTTATTCATTTTAATGATGGTAGTAAAGGTATTTCGAATGTTTTAAAAGAGTTCAATTTGACTGGGTATATAACAGTGATGACATCTATTCAGTTTGACAATTCTCGTGTGAAACAAATGAAGCGAAAGTCAACAAAAGAGTGTATAAAGCAAAGAAAAAAGTTAAGATCAGTAGCCAAAGGGTTCAGCGATAAACTAAAGTCAAATAAAACTAATCAGTCATATATTTCTGGTGGATATTAAAGAAGATTTTACTTGAAAAAAACTTTCAATGTGTTTTATACAAGTTTTGATTTTTGCAATACTATGGTAACTTTGAAACGGAATATCTTTGTATTGGCTAATGATTTTTGCATGAAATTTTCTGGGTATACTCAATAAATTCGGTTAACAGATGGAAATTTAAAAATTCATGTTCAATATCTTTAAATAAAAAAGTTAGTTCACATTTTAAGTGAAACTACTTAGAATTTCAAGCATGTTTTCAATAATTTGTAAAAAATTTAAAATAAGTACTTAAATTAAAAATCCATCTGTCAGCCGGAATAAAACATAATAATGCATCATTCTACAAAGTTTGAACCAGAGAAAATTTATATAACGAAAGATATTACGTCACAAAGTTATTCAATTTTAGGCATTTTTTCTGCCATTATGGATGTCAAAAAAGTTAAAAAAAAAAATTTTTATTTCAACTACTATTTTTTTATAAATTTCTTATCAGAAAAATATTAGTATCTGGTTTTACTTCAATTTTACACTAAAAAAGCGCTTTTTAGTAGGGTACCACCTTAATGTATTGCAGAATAAAATGTAAACGTTAACTTAATGCTTCACGCTGTCGAATTATCTCACTTTGTTTTCTTTTTTTTCTTCCTTTTCTATGTCGCATATTGGTATTTACAATAAAATAAAAATAAACACATATTATAAATACCTAGAGAAAATATAAGCTGTCATATCATCAAAAACTGTTTACATAGCATTCCTTTTTTTTAAAATATGAAAAGTACATATCATTTCTGATTTGCTTTTCATTTAACGTAATATAGGTAGACTCTATGCGTTGCAGCTCCATATCCCTTGAATCGTAGATAGATATCCTCTTCGATTGTGCACCTTTGCTTGTTCTCCTCGCATTCAGATAAGTTGCTTAAATAAAAATACAAACTTAAACATTTTTAAAACTTTGTCTAAAAGTAAATAACGCAAGTTTTGAATATCTATTTTATTGTTCAGACAGCTTAGGTATATTTGCTCGTAAGCTATAAGATTAATACTTTGTTTACGCTTATGTTTTATCTGGTGTGAAAGATGAACCTTAACTTTAAATTCTCTTTAGCTACTGAGAAAGCCTCAGTCAGCCATGTATTCAGAAAAAACATAAATAATCTTTAGCAATTGGAAAAGTGTTAAGTTTTTTGAAACAAGACTTTCTTATTAATAATAAATTCTACTTAATATATTAAGTGTTGGGAAATTTTATTATAAAACATCACGCGCTTATAAGTTTATGTGAAACAAGTAATAAAGATCGTTTATAAAAAATTAACAAAAGTATGTAATTTTACAAGCAATCGTTTTTGTTATTGAATGAAAACTTAAAAAAATATTTACTTGTTGGTTCGGCATCACAACTTGTTTGAGATTGGCTTGTATAGGTTACCTTAGTGTCTAAGAATCTTTATTTATGTTTATGGTATGGCAAATGATTATAAAGTAAACGGTTTTCAAAAATCAAAGGTACGATTTTCAGATGACAAAGAAATTGAAATTGATAGTGAAAATGAAAACGAAAAACTTGTTGGAAAAACCAGATCTTTGTCTTATGTTCGGCCTCGAATGGCTTCTGTCTTTTTCATGGTTGATTCAAGTTTTGCAGGTGGGATTATCAGTCGATCAAATTACATGACTCGATGTTTTATGTATGCATGGGAAAATAATAAAAGTGACATAACTCGCTTGTACATGTTACTATGGAATGGTGAATCTTCTCGACAAACAATGTGGAAAGCTGTTTTGGGTTTATTGTTACAGTTTTTAGTGGCGCTAGTTCCTATTCTTTTATTTTTCAAAAATTTTCAAACGCCGTCAATTAAATGGATTTTATTTTTTGTGGAACTGTTATCTTTAGTTTGGCATGTATTTGTTGGATCTATTTTAATACATAACAAACGTTATTGGGAAATGTCATGGTTTACTTTTAAAGTACCATTAGGGACTATTGGTTTAGTCGATTCAGGTGTATCTAACGAATTAACGCTTTTCCACTCCAGCGCAAATATACGTTTTACAAAGACTAGTTATTCTGAAATATGGAGATTACATACTTTATCGCATACAGAACAGAATGTTATAAAAGAAAACATGAAGCAGAGAGGTTTAGATGAGTGCGAAATTATTCTTTATACTGATAGTTTTATTAACTGTTATAGTACCTGGGCTATAAAAATGGCGAGTGCATTATTTCTATGCTCTTGCGTTGGTTTCATAATTGTCTTAAAATTTTGTATTCAATAAAATTTTGTTATAACTTTTGAAACGATTTTGCGACATAAAATATTTATTAAAATTTGAAATATTGTTAAATGTTAGCATTTCTAAATAATACATTATAGAAAAATAAAATTTCTTAAATCTCTGGATTTATTAACAATTAGTATCAACTGATCTACCAAGTAAACATTTTTTTTGAGTACTTTGAATAGAGAGTCTATTTGAGTACTTGGAATAGAGAGTCTACGCTTTGCGTTAAGTTTAGCAACTTTCGCGGCTTCCATTGTTGCTTTGTCTTCATCTTTTTCTTTGAGGAACTCGATCGCATTTTCTTCGGTAATACATTTTCTGCCAAGTTTTGACATGTTGCACTGTTTCGGTTTCTTAACACGCAATACATTTTTTGCTTGAAAAAACTGCTTCAACTCTATCTCGATACTGTTTTTGCAACGCTCAACACATGCTTGATACCTATCAAAACTTGAAGCTGGTGTAATTGAGAAAGATGGTAATCGGTGTGTAGTTGGAGTAGGTGCTACGGCGGCTGTTGAAGATGGTGAAGCTGTGTCTGAGCAAGATGGTGTAGGTAATGCGTAGGTTGCTAAATTTGATGAAGGTGGATTAAAAGTTTGTGTGATTGCTAATGCCTTATGATTTATGTTGTTTTTATTTAGTGGAAAAAAGCCAGTGTACTGGAAACCAGCGATTGCATGCAAGCGTATAAAACATTTACCAAAATGCCCATCAGCGTTGCAGCAATTGTTTACAGTATAATGAATTTTTTCATTGTTGCAAGTAAGTTTAAATGCACGTCTTGTTCCTTTTCAACACTCTACGGTTGCTTTACCTTGATTACCCAAAAAACCTGTTTCATCACAATTCCAAATATGCGACCCAGAAGTTATACCAGCCTGTTGATATTACTTGGTAACGCATTCAAAATAACTATCAATTATTTCTGGCGTACAAGAGGCCGCTTTTTTTTGTTGAAACTTAATAAAGGCATTAAACCAGTCTTTACCAGGGTTGCCATTTTTGAATAAGTGCAATTGACCTTCGCGTTTAAGGTAGCCACTTACAGATTCTAGGTTTTCATTTCGGGTTAAACCATAACCCCAGTCACCAAGTAATTGGAACCCATGCACCATTAATCTTTCTGTTTCATTTGAGAGTACCGTTGTTGTACCTGAGCCATGGAAGCCTTTGTTGTTGTTACTTTTGCAATCTTTGAGCGTTGAGACTGGAACGCCAGTTTTGAATGCAGCATTTCTCAGTGATGTTTTATTTTCTTTTATATCAGTTAATGCGGTTAATATATCGTCTTCTTTGTATGCTATTGTTTTTTTTGTTGACATGTTAAAGTGAGTGAGTTAAATTGAATTGAGTGAGTGATGATTATATTGATAAATAATATAATAATTGGTTTTTAATGAGTAAGAGATGATTATATTAACAAACAACGTTATAATTCATTTTTAATTAAACCGGAATTAACACTAAGTTAATTAGATAAAGATAGGCGCTTAGTCGCTTGCGAAAATCTAAACTAAGTAATTAAACGAGTGTGTGGTTTTATCAGAAAAAATAGTTTTTTATACTTTTTTGATTTTTTATTTAACTTTTTGTTCTAGCTGCATAAAAATTATACTATCAGAATTAAAATTAAATATCCAACAAGATAGTGCTAAAATTATTTTTATATTAGTTTCGGTTCAAGCGCTATTTTGTTCGCAACGATAAAATATATATATATATATATATATATATATATATATATATATATATATATATATATATATATATATATATATATATATATATATATATATATATATATATATATATATATATATATATATATAATTTTGACTCCCCGTTAAAGTTGTATAAAAAAAGAATCGAATTGGCATAAAAGTTTATCAATTTGAGTTTTGTATTTGAATTTATTTTTATTTTTTTCATAGCCATATCCGTTTAGTTTTTATTTGATAATTTCAATCAGTGTGCGGAATGATATGGTGTGCGGTTTGACCCAATTTTACTCAACTCCTGTAATGTTTTTTTGTTTTGTTATTCCTGTAAATATATTCTAGAATTTTGATTAAAAACATTTAAGAAAACTAGTTGTTTCTGAAAACCTAACGTTCTAAAATCGTTGATTGACGTATTGCCCATTCACGAATCGTTGATTGACGTATTGCCCATTCACCAAAAATTGACGTATTGCCCATTCACCGATTTAACCAAATCTTTTCCAACTGCAACTATTATACAATTTCCTTTATTTTGATTAAATTATTTTTCATATAAAAATTTAAACGTTTTGATCTCCAGTACATTTAAAAATAGTATTTTTGTTAATTGTTTCATAGAATTGGTCTAAAATGTCTTTAAGCCATTTGTATTGAAGTGCTATAAAAGTCATCTGTAAGATGACTTTCGAATGTTTACATTCTCTTTTTCAAAAAAATATGCACGCGCATACTTGTAGGCCAAAAAAACGCTTCAGGGTTGTTAAAGCTAACCATGAGCGAGACTAGGTTTTTTCAAGACGAGAACTACTTCTCGTGTGACCGAGAACAAAACGAGACGAGAAATTTAACAATTTTTTAAAACAAATTTATTAAAATCCAAGTAAAAAAATAATAATGTAAACATGTTTTTGACAAATAGACACAAATGACATTTGTCAAATGTAAACAACTTTTTCAAATATTAATTCAGAATTTTTTTGCCAAACTTTTCCAAAAAGACAATGTTTTCTCTGTATAAGATGATTTGTTCTACTTTTTCTGGATGTAAGTTGTGTCTTGATGATCGGACGACATTTCCACCTGAGCTAAAAACTCTCTCTGATTTAGTTGAACTTGCTGGAATTGCTAAAATTTGTCTCGCTAATAAAGAGAGAGTTTTGGCAATGTATTTGAATGCAATTTTCACCAATCAAGAATCGGAAAGTCTTTTTTGGCATCAGAGAGATATTCATACTGGCACATTTCACTCAAAATAGGATTTAGTTCAGTGTTGGCTCTTGTGTTTCAAGTCTGGCGTTTAACTTGCGCTTCTGTTTTGAATTAGGGGACAAATCTGCTGAAAGGATTCTGGCAATAGGTTAGCACTCAACATTATCCTTAACCTGTGAGGCTAACAATTTTTTGTTGTTTGAAATTTTTTGAAGAGCTTCAAGTCCCTTTAAAAGCAGGATTTAAGTAGTTTGCTGCAGCACTCAATAAATTTCCAGTGTGACAAAGAGGAAATCTTTTCTCAATGCATCTTTTCAAGGTTTTTGCATACAAGACATCGTAGCCATTTTTTCCATCCGTCTCAATGAATTGATCAATTTTGTCATGGATTAAATAAAGAGAATCGGCGACAGTGTTAATTGTTGGAATAGACTCAGCCGACCACGTTTCTGTAGCTCTTTAAGTGGTGCCAAAAATTCTACTGCTCCCTCGATTGATTTCCACTGTGATGCACTGATGGTCTTTGAAGAAAAAAATATCTTCATTTGCACATAAGCTGATAATTGCACTATTTAGATGTAGGACAGAAGCCATGCAATCCAGTTCACTATTCCATCTTGTATCAACAGATTGGTGTAACTGTTTAAAATTGATTCCTTGAGCGTCTGATTCTGATTCAAGCAACTCAGCTGCAAATGTTGACTGGTGAGTTAAAGAAGCCAAATCTTTGCATGTTTGCAACGCATCATCCATTCCAGCAGTCATTCCAAATGAATCTCGAACTGCACATTGCAAAATATGATTGTTGCACAAGTATTGGTCAAGGCGCTTTGACAATTTGACTGCAAGTTTCATGTTTCTTGCCTGGTCGTTCACGCAGTACATTGGCAAATCAGCAGGCAAATTTAGTTCTTCTAAGAAAGAATCCAGCTTTCCTTAAATTAAGATACCTGTGTGTCTGCCTGGGAACTGTTGGACATGGGGTGTCCAGTGATGTAGTCTCCAATTTTCGTCAATAGCACGAAAAGTCCAAGAGATGTAGCTGTCCTGAGCTCTAGAAGTCCAAAAATCAGAAGTAAATGCAGCACTTTTTAGATTTGGTGTAATCTCCGTTATTATGTTATTCATTCCAGCTTGAACTTCTCTTGACCGAATTGAAAGCTTTCTTGAATATGTTGTTCTGTGATGAAGGCTCAGTTTAGGGTTTGCAATGTCAAACAATTTCTTGAAACCTCTTCCTTCGAATGCTGAAAAGGATGCCAGATCAGTGCAAAAGTAATCCAGCATTGCAGAGTCAAACTGTTTTTGAATGGAATTGTCTTTGTCATATTTGGACTTTGTTTCAAGCATTTCGACCATGGTTCGTTGTTTATTCTTAGGAGGAGGAAGAAGAGAGTCGTCCGTTTTTTCAGAATACTCAACGTAATCTTGGCTGTGTTTTTTTTCGAGGTGACGATGAAGTCCGCTTGTGTTTGCATCTTTTGTTTTCAAAGACTTTTTGCACACTATTTCTTTTCAATATGAACAATATGTCGCGACGTTAGAATTATCTTGTTATAAGTCCATGTTTTTGCAAACTGAGAAAATCGATGTCAAAGTTTGAATTTGTTTGCTGCTAAGTTGAAAAAATTTTTTGGGAATTAAAGATTTTCTTTAGATTTATGATTGTTCCGTTGTTTATTTTTAAATAAAAAAAACTTATAAAAATTTCGCTAACGCCCATATTTTCCCACCCACTTTTGGAGATAGAACAATATAACTTTGGTATTTTGTAAAATACAAAAATGTTATTTTGTTACATCTTATATAATAAATATATTAACTACATTTTTTAACAAAGACATGTTGAAAATCGATGAAATTTTGTTCTAGGTAGTCATTCTTCTTACGCAGTGCTGTTGCACACCCACGCCCCTAAATTAGGGTTGGTTGGGACCCGGCGAACCTATGGGAACTCTTTTTAGAGTAAAAGGAGTTTTTTTTTTGTAATACCTAAAAATGGAATTTTTTAAAATTTATTTTGGGAGGGCCTCCGACCCACTAGCTATTGCACTGTTCTTACAAGTTTGTTTGATACCTGTTCGCGCCGGATCTGAACAAGACATCTAATTTAAAACAGAACACTTCGCTACATAATATTAAAAAAATGGTAATATATAGCGTATAGGAAAGGGATGAAAATATTTATCAAAAGAAATAGCTTTTTTAAAATTATCTATCAATTATTTAAGTCTTACAGATATTAACACAACAATTAAACTAATCTAATTACAAACAACATGCAAGATGAACTTGATTTTATTTTTCGTATAGGTTTCGTATAGATTTTATTTTTCGTATAACTCGTATTTTTGTGTTTCGTATTTCGTATTTACGTATACCTACCTGTGATTCTATTACAAGAGTTTAAGTATCTATTAAAAACTATTATAAATAATAAGCTAAATAAGGAATTTCATCAAGATTTCTAAATAATAGTAATATTTATATGTTTTATATATCAATACTAAATAAATAACAGAGAAAGTCATATATAAAATCACTTTATTAATGCTTTGTAAAATGCAATATCAACAGCAGGCATGTATAAATACATGGAAATGATTTCATTGGCTTTTTCAGCAGATAAAGACTGATAAGGAGCACGTAAGCAAGCTGTCATTGGTATATTTGTCTGAAATGGTTTGGTAATAATGCTTGATGTTGCTCGCTTGACAAACTTATTAATACGAGCTTGTGAATAATTGTCTGAAAATGAGGTTTTAAAAAAAACATGGTATGGCAGTCCGTTTCGATAAACAAGATTTTTAACTCTTGTATAAGGCACTAACTTATAACTTGAAAAACCAGCAACAACTGAAAAATTCTTCACATCTATTAATTGCCTTTGGTAAACAGAGAATGGTTTTTTACGGTTTACATTTTTAATAGCTCTTTCTAGTCCGAGCGGACTGAATATTTCTGCAATAGAGAGAGATTTTTCAATTTGACTATGAATGTTATCACATTCTTGAATGCTGGAGTGACCTGGCTCGCAGAACTTTTGCTCAATGACTTTAATTTTGGGTATCGTATAATAAATTCACATAAAGCTGCTGGCATAAAACTATTGCAGTTTTGTGGTACACATGAATCGAACTAAAGTATGAACCTATTTATGTCAAGGTCATCCATGATTTTCAGAAGCACACATGTTACAGCACTGGCAAGATCACTTCCTTCACGACCAGCCATAGCTTCATGCCAAAGGACGCAATAACCTTTCTTGTTAAGCGAACAACGACCAGTTAAGTTATAATTTGAAAGTTTCCGTTTGTAATAAAAGTTTCCTACATTAGCCCAAGGCAAACTTAAAACATTTTCAAGATCAATACAAACAACTGCAGTTTTAGGATCAGCATTTTGACGATCTATTTCACGTTCAGTTTTCATTCCTTGATGTTATGTGCTTATTATAATTATCTGTCTGCTCATTGCTTGCATTAACAATATTGAAATATTTATAGCATGTGTCACATAAATCTTTCTTTGGTTTTTGAAATTCTATGTTGAACTCGTGATTGAAGATATAACGATACATATGTTCTTTTACTGGTATATAGTAATTTTCATCACAATAGATTTTAAAAAGATCATACAGTTTACCTATATTGAGCGATCCTTCCATATACTCTTTAAATGTCTTTTTCCTGCAATAATAGGCCTCAATTCTTGGGAAAAGATTTATTTGTCTCGTACATTTTTTTTTAGAATTTTCCGGTAAGCTTTTTTTTACATGTCTCCTAAATTTTGATTGCATTGGCGTTCCAGTAGTTAAGCATTTATTAAATTTGTGAAAGTAAAAAAATCTTTGGCTACTAATATTCAATGTTGAAAGATAGTAGGATTTACAAACTCTATATTGTGTATTAGAAACAAAGAAGCTATAATATTAAGACACTTTTCTTCTCGAATTTTCACCAGCAGCTGTCCGACAGCGTTTTTTCTCTAGTTTTTCGGTAGTTTTTGAATAAAAATGTTTTTTACCGTCATCATCTAAGGTCCAAAAGTTATCAAATATAACTTGACGCTCGATCTCAGTTATATTAAGCGGCCTAAAATAATTTTATTTTTTTGCTTGCTGCGCTTTCGTGTGAAGACTTGCTCAAAGTAGTAACTTTTTAATATAAACAAAAGGAATATTATTGGCTTCAGTACATACATCGACTATCTTATAGCCTGCTGCTACAAGGGAGTGCTGCTTCATCGACTAAGGGTTTGGCATGGGGCAGCATCTTTTTTTTTAAATATTATTACACTTAATATTTCTAATGTTTAAAAAGCATCCTCTGACGAGAGCGCAACAAGCGAAAAAGTAAAATTATTTTAGGCCGCTTAACTGCAGGATTACCCAATATTTTTAGTTGTCATTTTGAAAATTACAATAACAACAAAATTATTCCGTACAAGTATGTAATTGTAAATATATGATTGGTTGATCGGAGTTAAAATAAGATTTTCAAATTTGCTTATTTAGGAGATAGAACAATGCAATATGGCATGCAGCACCGTATTAAAAGTTTTATATGTTTTCAATATAAATAAAATAGAAAAACATAGTGCAAAACTATTCAAAAACTATAAAAACTCGATTTTTTCAAAAAGTGGAGATAGAACAAGATAATTCTAACGTCGCGATGTGTCAAGTTGAATTCCACTGGTAAACTGGTTAACTGATTTTTT
This sequence comes from Hydra vulgaris, assembly GCF_038396675.1. Lineage (NCBI taxonomy): Eukaryota > Metazoa > Cnidaria > Hydrozoa > Anthoathecata > Hydridae > Hydra > Hydra vulgaris. The sequence goes on along the minus strand of NC_088930.1, from coordinate 20,820,890 downwards.
TTTTAAATCTAATTAAAAAATCTAATTAAAAATCTAATTAAAAGTTTACTTTGTTTTTGTCAAAAACAAATTAAATTTTTAATTAGATTTATTAAAATCACGGAGTCAAAATATTATTTAATTAAAAAAACAAATTATTAAGCATTTTGTAAATTATAATCGTTTTTAATTTAGTTAAAGCAAAAAATTTACTGGTTTCTATTAGCAAATTTTTTCTTTCCGAAAAAATTTAATAAAAACGAACTTTTTATATAATTAAATATAGTTAAAATAGTAAAGTTAATAAGATAAAATTAATGGTAAAATAATGATTTAATTTATAAATAAAAAGTTATTTAAATGAAACGATTTAAAAGCAGAGATTAAAACCAGACTATTGTTCAAAAAGAAAGAACAAAAGAAAAATATGATTTAGTAGTCTCTCGCTTAATTGCGCAAATTGAAACAGGCACTGCGGTGCGCAATTAACTAGGAGTGCGCAAATTAAGAAAAAGATAAGAAAAAATTTAGCAAACTAAATTATTAACTATATAAACAAATCTTTATTAAGAAATATGTTATGCATGACGGAAAAAGTCATGAACTGTAGGCTGATATGCATTCTGCAGCTTTTTTTCTTTAGATTTTTTTTTACTTCTTGTAGTTACTAAGCTTTCAGTAGGCATTAACAGAGAATATCTAGGCAGCAAGCGAAAAAAAAAGTCCAGTTTCGTCCATATTATATACATTTTTGGGTCTGTACATTTTAATAACTAAGTAAAGGTCCTCGCATTGCTGAAGAAGAACAGGATCATCGTTGTCAACTTCAGCTCCTTCTCCGAAGAGATGCATCGATTTTAAGCCTCAACGACGACAAAAGTTTGCGAGCCATTGCCAAGAAGCTTTAAATTCTTCTTCTTTTATATTTAATTTTTGCGCTATTTCTTTTGCTTTCATAATTGCTAACGATGGAGGCACTTCAATCTTCGAACGACGCAATGCATCAATCCAAATATATAGCTCATTTTCTATTGCTTCAAATTTTCCAGACGATAATCGAAACACTTTTTTTCTAGCTTCTTCTGTCATTAGTAAACTTCTTTTTTCTATTTGCTCTCGATTATTCCAGAGAGATCGAACTGAATTTTCAGTTACATTATATTCTCTTGCAATCGCTCGTTTGCTTGGCGCATCACTTTTTTTAAGTTTAGCTATAATTTCAACTCGTTGATCTTCTGATAATCTTTTTCCTTTGCCTTAAGCCATAAAAAGTAAGGATAAAAAAGTTGGATTAAGAGAACTGTGAATAGACGGCTAAATTTAAAATGAAGATTTCTTATTAAAGTTTTTTCAATGAGACTTGACTGATAAATCGTTAAAACTTATTATTATCTGCTTAAAATAAGATTTATCATTTAATTCGATTCGAATTCGAATTATTTATCAATTTACATTCTGATAAAATCATTATCTCAAAATAGTTATGATAAAAACTAGTTTTTTACTTAACACAGGAAAATAATAGTTACGTTTTCTGATCTAATTACACTTTCAACAAAAAAACTCAATAAAAAATTGAAACACAAATATTTTGAGCCTAAACGCGCAATTAACTGGGATGCGCAACTAATTGGGTGCGCAATTAAGCGAGAGAATACTGTAACATCTTTTCGCTACCCGCTACAGAAAAAATAAATATTCGGAAATTTTCCTGAAAAAACATTGTGATATTTGTATGTTCTGTTCGGAAATTTATTCACTGTTTTATTATTTAACAAGAATATTTCAACAAGTTGTTGTGTAGCTAGTAACTCAAAAAGATGTGAAAACTAATGTGGATTTCAAGCTTATAGATTTTCTTTTGGAAAATCAATTTTTAAAAGTAGAAGACGTAGAAACTGGATTAAAGCTAATGGATTAGCTTCATCCAACTGATTTCATAGTTCCAATTTCTAGTTTAATAAAAAAAAGAGAAGAGAAAAGTATCCTATGAAGCTTTATGTAAAAAAAGACAACCATTTGAATATGAATACCTGCGATATAGATCTTGATAACTATACTGATATGAACACCTGCGATATAGATCTTGATAACTATACTGAGAAAATACATTTTCTAATAATGAGTCTACTGTTTCTAAATATTATCAACACAATGTTTATAAAGCAGAACTTTTTTACTTTCAATTAATGCAGCATAAAACTTAATTGAATAATTAAACTTCAAAAAATAAGCTTTACTTGAACAAAGTAAACATATTTCATACCAAAATCTAACATCAGACAAACAAAAGAATTTTTTTTAGTTTTATCTAAAAGAATATTAATTCCCCTATTCAAAAGAGTTACAAATTAGCTCACTTGCGATTGTTGTTTGAGGACCAGCAGGACCATCCTAATGTTGTGCTTATAAAGCTAAAACGAAGTCCTTCAAAATAAAGGTACTGTTTTTGTACAGTCCATCAAATAAAGATACTCCTTTTTTTCAGTAGCCCTGCAATAGTGTAATATCTTAAAAATAAAATACCAATTTTCTGCTAGAGTTGTTAATTTGATTTTTGACCAAATTGTTGAGCAATAAAAATAACCTACAAAAACGTTTATGAAAAAAAATTTAAGGATTGTTTGTTTTATTGATTGTAATGAAGTTTTTATTGGGAGTAAAAAATTTTGACTTTAAAATAGCAAAAATAATTCAGTTAGAAACATATTGATACAATTGAACTTGTAACTGGTATATAATAAAAAACAGCAACTTGTTTGCTGATGCAATTAATTTGTGGTTGTGTATCAGACAGATTACTATATCAACTTTTATCAGAAGCTTAAACCTAGTGGCTGTATACTTGCTGACAGAGTGTGTTGATTCCTATTGTTTACTACTGTTATTCTATAACTATTGTGTTTCTTTTATGTAAAATAATTTGACTGTATCTTTATTTTACCATATTTATTATTTTGCTGAATAAAGTCTTCTATACTAGCTTGAGTTTTAAATTACTATTATTAATTCAATACATAGAGAATTCAATCTTAAAGATGCAATCAGGGCAACATTAAAAATCATAGCTTTTACATAAGAGTAGAATTATCAGAAGGCAAAGTAATCTTGACACCTTTCTAATGTTCGTATACATGTGAATAGAAAAATTTGATGTAAAAAATGTTTCCCATTTTTTATATGACTCACCGCAACGAAATAACCCTATTTTGGGGTTTTCGGGACCAAATTTCTTAAGCCATTTAATAATCGAAAAATAAAAATTGTCATTAAAATGTAAATTTTAATCAACTTATGTAAAAATAATTTCTAAAATGTAATTTTTGAAGGATATTTTTTTATTAGTGGTCTACCACCTTAAACATGTTTAAACTTTCACGACAATAAAAATTGGGTCCCTTAATTAATAAAAATAGTTTATTAATTTTCGAAAGCAGTGTTTTTATGTTTGACGTTTTTAAAAACGCATGATGTTTTTAAAAAAGATGCAGAAATACAAAGGCGATTCTACGAATAAAATAAGGGGGAGGGGGTGAATCCTTAAAAAGTACCGACTGGCTTCTGAAAAAAAAAAAAGGCCCTCAAACTAAAATTTACCCAACTGAATACCCGACTAGCCAACTAAATTCGTAAAAATATCGACTAGGCGGAGGGGAGGGAGGGGTTGGAACACCTCCCCGTAAAATCGCCTCTGGTGGAATATTAGCGTTTTTAGTATAATTTTTAAATCTTTAATATCAAGTCAGAGTACTTTGTTAAGGTTTTCAGACCTGTTAGAGCGCTTGCTTTATAAGCAGGAGATCCAGGTTTGAAACGAGCTCTGGACAAACTTTCGAGTCACAGTAAGGAAGGAGGCGTGAACTTTCTGGTTAAATGCACTTCCGCGGTAATCTGTGACAAGACCGTTAGGACTTTCTGGGGCACCTAAAAAAACAAAAAATTTTCAGATTATTTCCTACACACTAAAACTTACATTTTTGTTTTAATGCTTTACATTTTTCAACATTCTCAAAAACATTATAGGATAGAAATATTAAACCACCGCAATTTTTAAAAGCTATAAAACTTTTCCTTAGTGAACTGCAAGATATAGAGTAATTATGATCTAAGGACAAATCCTGTTGAGAAATCAGACTATTTGTACATGTACAACACGTAATTTTAGTATATCATTTTCTAGCAATAACCCCTGCTATATACCGAAGTATAGTTTCTTTGTAAACAGAAGAAGAGACTGATGAGAGGCAACCAGCAAGGTCTCTAACATAGTTTACATTCATTTTGTGCCAATAAAAGTCAGTATGATAATTGCCTAGTTTATTACTAATATTATTCCTTCTTCTTCTTGTAGTTTGTGCAATGCTTTAATGTGGTTCCACTTTATATATTAATTTTGTTTATCAACAAAGATGCCTATACTACACAGAGCGTTTCAAGCTAGTTTTAGTACATGACAAAGATTTATAAAATCATCTTTGAATTTTTTGTCACCATTTTTTAGCTCTCTTACTTTTCATCATCACAGCAAATTCAAAAATTGAAGGTACAACATCATTTTACACCTGTTTTCCGTTCTCTTGGTAATCAAAATCTTCTAATTTAAAATGTTTACTGCAGATGCGGCTTGAGGTGTAAATTGTACACGTTTAGTAACCAATACCCATTTTTATACAATCTAGAAGTTTATAAATTTATTTTCATACAATCTGGAAATAATCTGAAAATTTTTGTTTTTTGTTTTTTTTGTTTTGTTTTTTAGAAATAAAACTGCTTTTTCAAATCTACTTTTACAGCCATAGGTAGAGCATGAAATAACCATATTTGTTGTTTGTTATTCTAAATATCAAAAGGCAATATTTTCAGAAAATAAATATTATTGTTATAATATTTTAGTATGTATGTATGTATGTATGTATGTATGTATGTATGTATGTATGTATGTATGTATGTATGTATGTATGTATGTATGTATGTATGTATGTATGTATGTATGTATGTATGTATGTATGTATGTATGTATGTATGTATGTATGATGTATGTATGTTTGTATGTATGTATGTATGTATGTATGTATAAATGCCCCCACAAAGAAGGGAGGAGGAATACCGGTACTGCAGCACTGGGGCCCTGAGGTAAAGAAAGTAACCGTAAAAATAGGAAATCCAAGTAAAATGTTATTGTTTTGAATTAAAAATAAATGTGAAAAGAAAAGAAAAACTTTTGAAGCAAAAGCATTGTCTAAAATTAAAAAGTAGAAAACAAACAAACATTTTAACAGTTCAGGTAAACTTGTTGTTTTTTTACTTATTTCATATATATTTCATATATATTGCCGTTTTTTTACGCTGATTTCTATGAGCGATTCCTGAAGCTAAACTCATCTTTGTTATGAAATATAAGTTATTAGTCGTTAACGTTAACGAATAGCTTAACATTTATAATTGCACTTAAGAGCGATATGGTCTTAAAACTATTATGCGGACCGTTGTATAAACTTATTCCCGCATTTTTCTAGCGTAATAATTTTTTCTTTGTTAATGGATTGGTTAGCATAATTTGGTCCATATTCTTTCAGGTTGATTATTTTACATTAGTTGAACTTTGTTATCAAATCAAAAAAATAAAAAAGGAAAATAATTTATTCTGAAATTATTTGAGTTCAGACATATCATTTGAAAAATTTAAGATTCTGATGTATCAAAACTAAAATTTTACTTCCTAAAAAGATTTGTTGTTCAGAATTCAAATGATGTCTTGAAAGGAAAATTATTTTAAATTTTTAAATTGCCAAGTTATTCAAACACCATGTGAAACTCAAATTACAAACATAAATCTGGAGTTCAAAAGAGAAAATTTAAAAATGAAATAAGAACAAAAGAATCTCTTGGAAGTCAATCAATAACCAAATTTTTCCGATATGGAAACGAAGATTCTTCTAATGGTATAATTGAGGATTGCAGAGAGCATAACTTTAGCATTGATATCAGAGCTTAAATCATTTTGAAATAAATTCAATAGACAAAAAATTAGACAAAGGAGATGTACATGGATTCACTGCTTCTGATGAACAAGACACAAGAGATAAGTCTAACAATAATGTGGCAGAAAAAGAATTAAATGCAGATAATACTTCTGATTCTAATGTAATCAAAAATACTGAGAAAATTCTTGATGACCCTGGTACATGGCCCAAATTGATTTCAGATGTACAGCGCCAATGTATGGTAACATCTTACAGCTTTGGGGATGTTAGGAAGATATACGAATTTCCTAAATTTTTTTTAGCTTTTCAAAAATATTTTGGGAAGAAAAAATATTTTCGAAAAAATATTTTGCGGGAAAAAATTAATTTTTTCCCGCAAAAAAAAGGGCCCATCGACGGGCCCAGCATAGAGCTCTGTTTTTTTTATGAATGTATGCATGTATGTATGTATGTATGTATGTATGTATGTATGTATGTATGTATGTATGTATGTATGTATGTATGTATGTATGTATGTATGTATGTATGTATGTATGTATGTATGTATGTATGTATGTATGTATGTATGTATGTATGTATGTATGTATGTATGTATGTATGTATGTATGTATGTATGTATGTATGTATGTATGTATGTATGTATGTATGTATGTATGTATGTATGTATGTATGTATGTAAATATGCATGTATGTATGTATTTATGTATATATATAATACAAATATATAAAAATATACACACTGCTGATATTTTCCGAATGTTCCTTTAAACTAGAATTACCAGTTCAGCAGTTGTTTTTTATAACTTTATAAAAGCAAAAAATAAAATTCTTAAACAAAAGTTATGACGAAAAGAAAAAAAAGTAAATTCATTAAAAATTATGCCAAAAAATCCAAGCAAAAAAAAATGTATTCAAAGATGCTGCTAATGTGTTTTGAGAAAACTTTAGCGGGTTAACTTTTGATATTATAAAAAATCAGTTTAAAACAATACTCCACTTCTAAAAGGACATAAGTACACTGATGAAATGAAAAAGTTTGCAATAACTCTGCATTTTTACTCGCCTAAAGCATACAATTTTCTACGTCCAATACTCCATTTACCTGCATCAAGGTAATTCCATAATTACCTTGAAGCAGGTAAATGTAAATAACTTACCAAAAGTAGTTCCATAATATTATACTACCATAATTCATTGGCATGGAATTATTAACGCACAATTTTTGCAATTAATATCAGTGTCTGGTTTATACTAGTATAACTTAAAACACGTTCAAAAACCAGGTTCACAATCTACAGAAGAAGTCCAGTTAGCTAAACAGGTAAATGGAGAATAGGACGTAGAAAATTGTATGCTTTAGGCTTACAATAACATCTTCAGATACAATTTTTTTTACAATTTTAATTGCCAAAATGGCAATCAAAACATCAGTTCTAAACGATAAAAAGACATGTCGATTGGTTTTATCCAAACTATAAAAAGACATTGGCTTTACAGATTATGGAAAAGATATTGCTGCAATTGAACAAGATACACCAACTAAAAAAGCATTGGTATTTATGCTGGTAGTATTACAAGTCCATAGGATAACACCTATTAGCTATATACTGTGTAGTAAAATAACAGCCGAACCCCTTTCATGTCTTATTAAAAAAGTATTAACAGTTTCTTCTGTAGTAAATGTACGTAGCATTACATTTTGATGGTGTAAATGTCAACTTTAATTCTGTTGTATCATTAGGATGTACATTTGGGAAAAGACAAGAAAAAATTAATGGAAAATTTTCTTATGAAAGCTATAATCACTACTTGTATGTAATCCATTACCCAAGTCATATTCTAAAATTAGCTAAAAATGCATTATGTGATTTAGAAGTACTTAAGGATTGTGAAAATATATATAATGGAGTTATATAAAAGCTCTATATGAAATACAAGAAGAAGAAGTATTAAAATTTGCAAATAAAATCTCAATAAAACATATTTATTTCCAACGTCACCAAATGAACGTATTTTCTGCACAAACTCTCAATAGTTTAGTTGCAGATGCAATTGAATTTCTTATGATATCCAAACACCCGAATTTCAAGCATGTTGAAGTTACTATAAATTTTATAAGGGTTACTGATTCAAATTGTTCGATATGCTGAACTCTAAAAAGCTTTATTCAAAATCATATAAGAAAGCTCTTTTTTGAAATGACTTTCTACATTGGAATGTAAACGTTTGATCAAATAATAAACTACTTATCAAAGTTGACAGATATGGTAATAGTACTTCATTATTAAAACATAGGAGAAAAACCTTTGTATTAGGGTTAATTGTGGCTGCAAAAAATCTTCAACACTCGACCTACGTGCTTTTGACTTTAAATGTTCATCCTTTTAAATTTTGTTTAACGCCAGATATATATCCTAGTATTGCTTTTTTGTAGATAGAGGTATTATCAGGAAAATTTTGAGTTGTAACAATATCAATATCAAAGTTTAAAAAATCTGTTTAAGGACTTGAATAAATTACAGATTTTTTTTTTCACAACAATGCTAAAATAGTGCCGTTTGCAATATCCTCAAACATTAAACAATTTGCATGCTTTGAGCCTACAATAGAATTGCGTAAAGAATTCTTTTTAAAGATGACTTAAGTTGTTAACATCTTTGTTGTTAAGTTGTTAAATCCATTCATTCCATGAATACAAGAGAATAGTAACTCAAGATGATCTTGTTTTATACCCTAGTATATGGATTCATTGAAAGAAGATTATTATCAAAGATAACATGTTCTGCGTGCGCAAACTCACTAATATCCCAAAATAGTTTTGTGAAATATTCTTATGGAAAATCAGTTCTTTCATTGGTTAACGTAAAAAATAGGGGTGGATTTATTGCTCAAATGTTGTTATGCAAACTATAATAGTATGCGAGAGCGTTTTTAAAATTTATGTCAGTGGTTGCAATTTTAAAAAACCGAAAATGAATGTGGAGCGAAAGCTTAAGATGAAAACAAAATTGATGCAGTTAATAAAATTATTAGTAAAGAACATTTTTTTGAAGACCTAAGTGAACACGATGCTGAGCATGAAGCTGTCACCGAAGACATGCATTCCGCACAACTAATTAAAAATGTTATGCAACATACTTTATATTAATTATGGTAGCAATCTTACCTAGCTTGTAGCATTTTTAATTCTCTACAAAACTTGTTTTATTTTAAATTACAATAATTAATTGTTACAGAGAAAAATGAAAGAAAAACAAGAAGCTCGTCGAGAACGTTTGTACAGCTTTTATTTGAAATCGATCTAAAGGGAAAAGTTTACAGTTTAATTTCTTGCTGAAAAAATTTCTATTAACACAATCTATACCATTCTTCGACGCGCTGAAAATATTTCTGGGCACCAGAGAGTCCCTGGAAATGGTAGGATTGCTAAAATAACGACGTAAAGGAACATCAAAAGACTTAAAACAATGTTTGACCACACAGACGGCATAACCCAAACACAAGCAGCTTAGAAATTTAAGTGCATTAAGAACTTGTGATAAAATAGAGACAGTCAAATTCAACCCCATTGCAAAATATGAAAAAAAATTACTCTTTTGGATTTGATTTTCCGATAAAAGAATATCTTTGCCAATATTTAGAAAAAGCAGCTATATATATATATATATATATATATATATATATATATATATATATATATATATATATATATATATATATATGCATGAAAACGTTTAAAAAAAGAAAGTATTAAATGAAGTTTTATTAACTGTTAATTTTTCTAAGTTTGTTGTTTATATTGAAAAACTTGCTTTTTAAAGGAAAGATATACTTTATATACCTTAATACCTATAGAACTTTTTTGTACTGATGACGTAACTGGATTGTAACAACATTGCATTAAATTTACTTAATTATTGACGGTAAATCAAATATAGAAAATTGTAATAATGATTTTTATAATAACAAAAAGTCTTTAAACATAAATAAAAGTTCTAACATTTCTAGAAAAAACCTTTAAGTTGTGTCACATTGAGTGTCACACAGAGCTTGATGTCACCTTGTTTCATCACAAGTTTTAACTTTGTTTACCTTGCAGCTATGTTTTAATACCTCCTAGCATTACTGCAGATTGTAATTAATGATTTAAAAATAAAATGTTAATAGATTATAGATTAAAATCCAACCAAACCTAAGATTTGAATTGAATGTTAAATTTTAAAATCATACAGATTTAAATAAGTATGATTTAAAAATGTTTAACAAAAACAATGCGTAGTTTACATAGTTATTTAATTTAAATAAAATAAAAATAACATCACAATTTTCAAATATCTGTGTATTGAAAGATAAGATTATTGGTTACACTAAATTAAACGAATTTTAAATTTCGTAGTTATAAATAGTGTAAAGATTTTGCCCCCCATAATGGCTAATTTTTTTATTAGTTATTCCTAATATATCATTGGATTAACTATTGATTGTCATTATGTTTTAAAATTAATTGTGTTTTAAATTATGTCATTACGCACTTTAATAAAAAAATCTTTAATGATTGTTTCTTAAGTAAAGATTTTTGTTAACTGCAGGATTGCTAGGGACAAAGTACTGTCTTGATACATTTTATTGAAAATCCACATGAAGCATGTATATAAAAAAAGGAACTTAATTTTGTAACAAAGTAGTATCTGAGTTCAAAAGATTCGTAAGTGTACTATATTTTAACCTTCAAACTTTTTACTGATTTTCATTGAACACTCGTTATTCTTAAAAAAATTCCAAGACTTTTTATTCGACTTCCAAAATTTGACTTAATAATTTTATATATAATAGTTATTTTTCTTGAATTATATAGAGTGGGTGTTTGATAAAATATATAAAAATAAATCATATTAAAACATAATATAAATCATAACAATTCAACACGTTATCATATTAAAATATGAAATCGTATTGAATTGATTTTTTAATTTTAATTTTCAATTTTTCAATTTTTATTTTATGTTGCAATTAAGTACTTTAATCTTGTTTGGTCTTCTCAAGTACAAAACAACTGTTTTAGTTTGAAATCGCTTTAAAAAATTGTTTTTTAAAATGATTAAATAGAAAAATACTAAAAGAACCGTTGTGCTTATTAACATTCAAATTAAAAATTAACTTTACAAAAAGTAAATCATTGTTATTAATTTGATAAAAAAATAAACTAATTTAATTACAAAGAAACATCGTACGCCTCAAATAGTGATGAGTCATAAAAGGCATTGACGGCCTTATATTTTTTTAAATCTATTTACCTCGTCCCTAAAATCAATAAATTTGACAAATTTTCTTATAGCTTAAGAGTAGATTTGTAAATAAAATTTTGTGCAGTTCGGGAAACATTTGTCGCAAACATAGAATTGTAAAGTCTTACCAAACGCTTTTCGGAAAAATAATTTGGTTAGTTCGTAGTTTCTAGCAAGTTCCTAGAATTTTCTAGTTAAATACTTTTCCGCGGTGCTCTTTGATAAGACCGTAAGGACTTCTGGGAGCACCTTAATAATCACACACGCTCAAGTTTACACAGCCAATTGTTTATTTTATAAAATAGTAATAATTTGGGAAAAAAATAAATATTGCATACTTTGGTTTGTTTGTTTTCATTTAGAAGTTTTTTTGTTTTTGTGCATAAAACAATTTTTTGCGAGTTGATAAAGTAAGATTTAACTTTGTGCAGTTTTGTTTATAAGTTAAATCTATGTTAGTTTAATTAATGTTTTTAATTTATGTTAGTTTAATTAATGTTAATTTAATAAATTTATTCCAGATAAAGTAATACATATCATTTTTTTAAATATTTTTTAATGATTTAAATGACTTATTTTAACCAGAACCGGCTTTGGAACCATAAATAGCATCTACTCAAAATCACGGACTGGGCTAACCATGTTTTCGAATAATTATGGATCCAAATGATTTAGCCTTTTAGGACTAATAAGAACTAAAAGAGATTATTAAAATTTTTTGTAGAACTACATAAGCCAAATTTAAAGTTTTTTTAGGGAACCCAAAATAATATTTGTTAAATATTATTTTGAAATGGCACGGAAAATATATCTTAGGTTAATGTTAAAAACTACTTAACAAGCAAAATCTTTATTAAATCCATAAAACAACAACAACAAAAACAACAACAACAGCAACAAAACAGCAACAACAACAAAAACAACAACAACAACAAAAAACAATAAATTAATATATTTTAAATTAACTATTTATCAGCCTGATACTTTGGAAAAAAATTTTTTTTTTCCCCTCTTCATTATGTCTACAACTTTTTGAGTATATATACAGTGAGTATAAAAAACTTAGGAAAACGTAATTATTAAATAAAAGTAATAATATTATAATTATTAAACTACATTAATAGTTAATTACGTCATAGGGATAATAGTTAATCACGTCATCAGGACTAAATATTATAATTTTAATATAACCCGCACCAGACGCTAACTTTTTTTTATTATAGTTTCATATAATGTTGTATAAATAAATAGTGATTAAACGGACAAATTAACTTCAGATATATTTATCAAAAGTTAAATATATCTGAAGTTAATTTGTCCGTTTAACCACTATTTATTTATACAACATTATATGAAACTATAGGAGGGCAAAAAATAATATATGTACAGTCAACTTCCCCAATATCTAAAAGCAAGGAAAATGAAATTTGAGGAAATTTGAGGAAATTTGAGGAAATTTGAAATGAGCAAAATAAATGACAGACTCTCAAAATTAGAACAGACTCAAAAAGATATTGAAAACAGTATCACTTTTACACAAGATACACAGGAAGAAAAAATAAATAAAATTGAAGAAAAAATTGTTACAAAAGTAGCATTTAATGCGGAAGAAAAAAATAACCTGCGACAACTGGAAGATCGACTGAGAAGAAATAATTTGCGTCTCGAAGGAATAGCAGAAAGTGAAAATGAAAGTTAGAATGTATCTGAAGAAAAAGTTCTTAATATCTTTGAAAACAATCTAAATGTAAGTGGCGTAGTTATTGAAAGGGCACATAGAACCGGAAAAACTGGGCTAAGCAAACCTAGATCAATCGTGATAAAACTCCTGAACTATAAAGATAAAATTAGCATATTAAAGAATTCAAAAAGGTTAAAAGGAACAGGAATATTTATAAATGAGGACTACTCCTTGGATACCCTAACCATACGGAAAAATCTCTTTGAAGAAATGCGAACTCACAGGAACAACGGTAAATATTCTGTTGTTATTTATGATAAATTAGTAGTTAAAGATTTAAAAATATAACATAAGAATGCTTAAAGTATATTTATTTATTATATTTTTATGTCTTAAATAATATTCTTAGTTTTTACTGTTAAAATGACGGAAGCCAACAGTTTTAATGTTTTTGACATATCAGAAAGGAAAAACGCACTAAACCGAATTAATGACGATGATAAAAACATGAACTTTTTTGACGAAATTTCAGTAGATACGACTTATTACAATGTTGACGATGTTAAACATGTTCTTAATTCTTCATCATCTTATTTTTCATTATTACATATAAACATCAGAAGCATAAATAAAAACTTTGAAAATTTAAAATTGATGTTAAATAATATAAGTAACAAGTTTAGTATTATCTGTCTGACAGAAACTTGGTGTCATCGAGACGCGATAAATTCTAACTTTCAATTATCAGGGTATAACCTATTCATCAACCGAGAGAAAACGGCAATGGCGGGGGCGTATCTATTTTCGTCCAAAACTCATTGGTTTTTAAACATGTTGAAAACCTCAAGGTAAATGACGCTGATTGTGAGTCATTAACTATTGAAATAATTAATAAAACAAATAAAAATACATTTATAACTGCAATATATAGACCGCCAAACGGTAATTACAATCAATTTGAAAACCACTTAAACTATTTGCTACCAAAGCTTATTAAAAAAAATGTTTACTTATTAGGTGATTTTAATTTGAATTTATTGAATAATAAAGCTAATAACCAAGTCGTGAATTTTATAAATACACTTTTGCAATACAGCGTTTTTCCCATGATTAATAAGCCAACACGTGTGACTAAAACAACTGCATCTATTATCGATAATATTATTACTAATAATTACACAAGGACTAAAATCCAAAGTGATATTATTAAAACAGATTTAACTGATCACTTTCCAGTTTTTTTGATAATAAATTCTGCAACCCTTGAGAATAAAATAAAAACAAAAACGGCATACGTAAGGAAAATAAATAATGAATCAATCGCCACGTTTCTTGATCTCTTACATGAAGAAAACTGGGAACTATTAACTGATTGCAATGACGTTAATGATGGCTACAATTTTTTTATTCGCATGTTTACAAGACAATACGAAAAAGGCTTTTCCAAAAATAAAAAAAATTGTTAATTCTAAAAATTTGTTTAGTCCGTGGATGACGAGAGGACTCATTAAATCGTCAAAAAGGAAACAAAAACTTTACCAAAAATTTTTAAACAAAAAAGAACTACAAAAATGAAGTAAAATAAAAAAAATATAAAAATTCTTTTGAAAAATTAAAAAAGCAATCCAAAAAAAATTACTACTCTTCGTTACTTAATAAAACATTTGGAAATGCAAGGAAAACATGGAATGTAATTAAAGAAATAACAGGAGTGGGAATTGTGAAAAGTAATAATCTTCCAAAAAGATTGCAAAGAGATGGTAATAGAGGAGATGCTTTTGTTAATAAAGAAATTGCTGAAACATTTAATAGCTTTTTTATAAATATAGGAAAAAAGCTTGCCGGTGCAATTCCTGAGGGAAAAAATTTTTTTTAAATTTTTTTTGAAAAAATCTGATTCCTTCATGGAGGAATTGATGAACTTCGACTAGCAATTAGTATGCTGAAAACAAATAAAAGTGCGGGTCTGGATGAAATTAACCCTGATGTTGTAAAAGCGGTCTCAGATATTATAGAGAAACCTCATTTTAAAATTTTTAATTTTTCCCTAAAAAACGGCATTTTTCCTGACCAACTAAAATTAGCAAAAATAATTCCGATATACAAAGGCGGTGATGACTCAATAAAATCTAACTACAGACCAATTTCCATACTTTCTTGTTTTTCCAAAATACTAGAGCGTATTATGCACAACAGACTGTACAATTATCTTGAAAAAAACAACATTCTTTATCATAAACAGTTTGGATTTCGCAACAACCATTCCACGGAACATGCAGTAGTTGATCTTGCCAACCAAATTTTAAATGGTTTTAATAAGGACAGTTACACACTCGGAATTTTTCTAGATCTATCAAAAGCATTTGATACTGTCAACCACAAGATTCTAATTTATAAACTACACAATTATGGAGTAGTTCACTCCAATTTAAAGTGGCTGCAATGTTATTTACAAAATCGTAAACAAGGAGTACCATATGACATGTTCCCCATTTGAATCAATAAATTGCGGAGTTCCCCAAGGATTAATACTTGGACCCCTGCTGTTTTTAATTTATATTAATGATATTTATTTATCTTCAAAAATACTTAATTATATTATTTTTGCTGATGACACAAATGTTTTCTTTTCTGACTCAAATTTAAAAAATATTTTTTATATTGTAAACACAAAATTAATCTCAATGAGTGGTTTTTTCTAGTCAACTTTTAGTCGGTTAAGAATTTAATGTCCTCTTTAATAGCATCAGGTGATCTGTTGCGATAAGCTCTGATTTTCATTGCAATATTTTTGCAGCCTATGAAAAAAAGTTAATTTGAAGTTTTTTATCGTCGGTTTTGAGAATCGAAAGATTTTCTTTTAAAAAGAAGTTCAATCTAATATGAAAAAAAGACACACAAAAATTTACGCATTTACAACTTTAAAAGAGGTTGACAGTTAAAATAATCTAATGTAAAAAATTTGAGAAAATCTTGCCATTTAAGATCTACTTGCATTCTCCATTTTTTTTTTAGCTTTTTAATCTTATCTCTAATGGTCCAACTTCCCATCAAGAAATCCTTTTAAAAAACCGCTTTGCACTTGAAATTCATTAATTATTTGATAAGACAATCTTTAATACACGTCTTACATTTTACACCAGGGACTTTACATTTTAGCTGATATCCTCCTTTCTCCACTTAACAACTAATATTTGATTTTGTTGACTTATACCTTAATTGCTTTGAGGAAATAATATGGCAATATTAAAATGTCACCATTTGGCAACTAACTTGCAACTGGTATTTGGGAAGCTCTAAGAAGGGTCCGTTTAAAATATACAATGGTCTAAATCTAAAGAACATAAACTTTATTGTTATATTGATTTAATTAGTGTATTTTATATAATCTCTTAATAGTATCAAAATAAATAATACTTTCTTATTATTATTCTTGATACTATTATATCTTAAACTATGATACAAAATTTTCATAGTTTAAGAAACTGATTTTGTTAATATTTTGTTTATGCAAAGAAAAAAAAATTGTGGTCTACAAAAAAATTTATAGTTCAACACCTCACTAAACCATTCTCTGTAAAAAAGTGTTTCACTGCAAATTTCCCGGTATTTTCTATGAAATCTATTGAGAAAAATAATACGAATTGCATATCAGTTTATCGTTTACTAAAAAAAAGAAGAACGTTTAAGATAGATAACTGTAATACTAAGAGAAAATATCCCTCATACTAAATATACTGTGATATGCTCTAAACATTGGCCTAAAAATGTTAATTTAATAACGATTCATCCTAGACAGATGTTAAACACATCCGGCTACTGTTTTTTAGAAGACCTCATAGAAAAAAAACTTAGGTGGTAAACAGATTCTATCTGTTGACCAGCCTCGCACCCTTCCTTTATCTATTAGGCTGGCGCAGATGTATTTATAATACATGTTTCCATTTTATGTTGAATGCTAAATCTTCTTTACTCAAAGGATTGTTTTTTGTATGTGTTTCTGTTTTTATGACTAAGCAACTCATTCTACTATCTCCTAATGAGAATACAGCTATAAAACTGAGTTTTATGGTTTTTTAGGCCGGCTGGTAGTCAGGTTTCCCGAACTCTTTGGTAGCTCTGAGCGAGTCTGATTCCATCAACAGCTGTAAAATATCAAAGTACTAACAGTGCGCATGGATAGTGTCCTGTTCGTACAATTGGTGTACATTGTCGAGGCCACATTCGGAGCCCTTTGTTACGGCTAAGTGTTTGTTAATAGTAATGAGGCAACTGCTTGGTCTATTTATGCTTTGAGTCAAGTTCTTTAACAAATTTAAAAATGAATAAAGTACCAAAAACTATAAAACACAAAAAACGATTTTCATCACTAAGTTCTCTAAATCTATCCTTCAATAATATTTGTGGTCTTTGAAATAACTTTTCTTCTATTGAGTCTTATCTCTTGCAAAGTCACTTGCTCTTTGTGAGACATTTGAGTTTGACTGTTTCATGTTGTGATCTTAGTGTTGATGGTTATCTTGATTAATTTGTAAAGACTCCAATAGCCACATCCTTGGCTTGGGCATTTACACTCGTAAAAACTCACTCATTTATCGTGAAACTAGGTTTTAATCCACCAACTATTTTTTTATGTGCTTTTGTTTAGCACTACTTTACTCTATTGCCTTTCTCTTTGTTCTATATCGCTCTTCTTCGTCTCAAGACTGCACTCTATTTGATATTATTTCTGATCAAATTGGCTAAGCCAGAGGGCTTAGCCAATAAAAAAAAAGATTTGATCTTATGAAAATTTTTCTTTTTTACATGATAGTCATATAATATGATACTATACGTGAGTATATAACACTGAACAGTTAATAAAAACCAAATGTTAGAGACAATATGATGAAACTTCTTATCTTCTTGTTTTAATATAAAAGTTAATTTCAAGACATCTCACGTATTGTTATCGAAATCCCACATACTGTTATCAAAAAGGTACACCTTTACTCGATGAAGGAACCCTAAGGGTTTTTTAACAATACAAACAATATTTAGTACTTAATAAAGGTCAAATAATTCAGATGATAAACTGAAGCTCTTTTTTTTTCTGAAATTTTATACTTTACTTACATAATTTTCCGTGCATTAGATATTTTATATCTAATGCATGGAAAATTATATGTGTTAAATATAGTTTTCCATGCATTAGATACAAAGGATACCAAAGAAATTATGTACCAAGGAATTTAGATACCAAAAAGATACAAAAGAAATTAGATATAAAATTGCTTAAGATTTAAGTTAACATATTTGTTTTACATAAAGGTCGCAAGCTTTATTTGAAAAGAATGAATCAAAAATAAAGAATTCCTTTCTTTTTGACAAACTTTTTTTAATAACAAAAAGAAAAAGGTTATCAAAAATTGGTATTTGTCAAAACCAAGTACTTAGCTTTTGTAGTCAAGCAAGTTTTTGAGTACTAATCGTTTACAATCTACTTGTAAATGATTAGTACTCTATTAAGTTTTTTTTCATAAACAAAACAAGATCAAAATCTTTTGATTACTATTTTCTTATTACAAAAAAGGTTTAATATAAAAAGGTATGATATAAATAAAAGATATGATACTTAAAATTAAAATTTAAATACTAAAGAACACTGATTTATTTTTAATATTTGGCAAGTTTGAAAAAAAGAAACTAAACGTGGAGATGTACAAATTATCTTTTTGAGCAACAATTAGTCTTTTTAATATAAAAACATGTTAAATGTTTATCAACAGTATTTGCAATTGGTGGCCAAAATCTGTTTGTTGTTGCACGTATAATTAAAAAACCTGATAAAATATTGTTTTTATTACAATATCTAATAAAAATATTTCCAGCTCTGAGTTCTTTAGTTTGTAGGTTCAACATATTTTGCTCGAAAAAAGCATTTAAGTTTTATTACTTTTTTTTTTCAAGGTAATCCATGCAATCCCGAAAACTTTTATTAGCATAAAAACATCTCTATTTTAAAAAACTTTTTAAACCAATTTTTATTTGTTTTTATAATGTCTTCTGTGAAATTGGCATCGTTGTTATTGCCATTACATATATAAAAAACTAGTGACGTGGTTGTAACCTAGTAACCTAAAACCAAGTTATAACAATTATATTGTGTCATCATTGGAGCAACAGTTTGATTTTTTCATATTGAGACCTAGTTTGATATTTGAAGAACTTTTTTCTGAAATTGTTAAATGTTCTTAAATATCTTGAAATAATATCACGTTCATTAAACAACTTGAACAACTCCTGAAAATATTTTTTTTTAATTTTCAAGTTTAGTGTTATTTTATTATATCGAACACATTTTAAGGATTGGAACAAACTTTTCAAAAAAAAGCTGTTTTTACGAACCGCTCTAATATTTATGTATCACTTCAAATAAATGCTACAGCATTGCCTCAAACATATAAATGGTAAACAAGAGAAGAGAAAAATAGTTAAATAGTAAGAAAGTGTCATAAAATATAAAAATATTATTTTATATATATATAAAATAATATTTTTATATTTTATAATAATATTATATTATTTTAAATAGTATATATATATATATATATATATATACTATTTATAAGCATCTAAGACAAAATTAATGACTTTTTTTTTTTTTACTTTTTTGGCCCGAATTAAAAATGCGTCCATGCACCTTATTCAACTGCCTTCCAACAACCTTTTGTTGCGCATAGTCTAAAATTTACAATTCTCATTTTAATTAATCCATTAAATGCTTAATCATGTGATGCGTAGTTTTTAAGAAATTTTACTTTTCCAACTTGCCCTAAGTCTCAACTTGCCCACTCTACTCAAAGATCATTGAAATGCAAAAGTATTGCGTGAAAATACTCAGCAAAGATTCCAACGACCAACTCATAATTAGGTGTCGGTTATGTGGTATAACGGTTTTAAGAGAAGAAAAATTGGATATACGTTTACTATATACACCAACAGTATTATTATATCACCTTAAGGCAAAACATAAAGTATTGCCTTAAGGTGATATAAAAAAAGTTACTTGAAGGAGAGTAAAGCGAAGACCAAGAAATGTAACATCAATCAAAGAAGTTTGAAAAAAATTAGAAATTCTTTTTCTACTTTTACTGGTTTATGCTATTCACCTAGCAGGAGAAGAAGGATATCAATTCTTCAAAAAGTAATGGTACCAACTTGGTAAATAGTTGCTAATAAAAGTTATAAACTTTTTATTTATGATTAAGTTTTATTCATTAAACTTGTGCCATATGTTTTTCTACAAAATTTTGATTTTTACAGATGAATTACAATTAACCCAGAAAACATTGTAACTCTTTTAATATAAAGAAAATTTGAGGTATTGATAGTTTTCTAGATTTTAAGTAATTCATAAATTAATTGGATAAATGAATGAAATAAATAATTGGTCATTTTTAATTTTTGAAAACTTAGATTTCAACAGACGCATGACCAAATAAAAACCAAAACTATGTTTTTACATTATATACTTTGCTAATAAAGTACTCTAATCAATTTAATCGACGGCAATCGATGAAGTGAAAAAGTTAAACTGAGTAGAATTCTAATACAGAGAAGAAATATATGGAGAAAATTATCCAAAGTTTTTAGGAATTTTACTTGATGAACATTTACCATGGAAAAAGCATGTAGGCCTAATAGAAACAAAAATATCCTCTGCAATAGGTGTGCACTTCATATAAATAAAGATCTTTCCTCGATATTAAATCACGAAAAATGTTGTACTTTAGCTTTGTCCAGGGCAAACTTTCAATATTGTATGAGCTCTGAATGGTTCAATGAAAAATATATTCAAACAATACACTGATAACTACAACTTCATTCTTAGTTTGATGCCACATATAAACCAAATTTCTTAAAGAGGGTATTTCTGAAGAAACTAAAGTAACAAACGTTGTAATTAATATTAAAGTATTATGTAAATAAAACAAGATTTTAAAACAACAGCTATTGTAATAAATGTTTGAACTTAAAAAAACACTAATAAAGGGTAATGAAAATAAAACCACCAATTCTTAAGGTAGTAAAATCGACAACAATAATTTTAAATGCCAAATGGAAAGGTAGAAATTTAAGTAGCATAACCAAGAAAATTGGTTGACTGATTGAAGCCTGGGAACAAAAACCTTAATCAAGAAATTTGAGAAAGAAGAAAATCTTTACTGCAAAGACTTTCTTAACAAAATAGATATGCTTTAGAGTTAAAGCGATCGCACAAGATTTTTTTTAACATCTTCACTTCCAACAAGGCTACAAGCAACCACTATTAGAGTTGGAAGTTACTGGAAGAGAAAAGATAAAGTTTAGTGCAAGTTAACGATTAACAGACAATTTAAAATGTTGAATATTATTTAAATCAAGAAAACAAGATAAAAGAAGCGAATTCAAATAAACTGATATTCAAGGAAACCGATATTCGAATAGTTACAGTAAATTGATGAGACTTAATTGAATGACGAGTAACACGATAATGGATTTTAGTAAATGGCACAGGAGACGCTAGCTCTTTAAAGCAGCGCCCATTATAGTATTTAAAGAAAAGAGAAAGAAAAGCAATATTACGACGTGATGATGGATAGAAGTTGGCAGCAAGAGTAGGTCCAACTATGTTTACAATGCGTTTCTACACTTTTTCTAAAGTAGAAAGGGCATCATTCAAAGATCCGCTGCAGATATGGCACCAAAGATGAAGGGTAGATGACTCATCGAGTGCATTATCGTTCATAAATATAGGTAGATCTAGATTATTGCGATAACGATAAGCTAAAAGAAATTGTTTTTTTTCTGAGTTAAATTCCACCAGCCACTGAGAGCTGTAGCAGAAATGAGATCCTTTTCAAGCTTAAATGCTTTCTCCGAGCCATCAGAAAGTATTGGCTTCTTATCAAGACAAGAATAAATGGTAGTATCATCAGCAAGCAATTCCACCAGATGTGAGAATTTCTAGGAGATTATTAATGTAAATTTTAAAAATTTCAGGACCAAGGATAGAACCTTGAGGAACCCCTGAAGTTACAGAATATGATAAAGAGTGCTGTCCATTGAGGACAACTTTTATACAACGATTGGTAAGGAAGGATTCAATAATCTTAAAGATGTTACCTAATACGCCGTAAAAAAAGAGCTTATGGAGAGGATCAGCATGCCAAACTTTATCAAAGACTTTTAAAATTTCGAGAGCGATAGCCTCCGCCTCTCCAAATCTATCTAATGCTCGATAAAACCTATCAGTTATTACCGTTAACAAACCAGCAGTAGAACGAGAAGATCGAAATCCATATTGATGAACAGAAAGTAAGCTATTTGATTTAAGATGAGAAATTAAGTGTTTGTTAATAAAACACTCAAAAACCTTGCTTATTACAGTAAGAAGACTAATGGGACGGTAGTTAGACGAGTCAGATTGCTCTCCAGAATTTTAAAAAATAAGGAAAATAGATGCCGCTTTCCAGCAGGCATGGAAAGCAAGACTCTACTAAACACTTGTTAACTAATTTTGAAAGTAAAGACAATAGCTCAGGAGAACAGTGTAATCAAGAGATAAAATAGATAAGAAGTTTTTAGCAAACAATTCAGCTTTGTCTGTAGGTGAGGTGACAAAGTCTGAACCATACAGGAGAGGTGGAATAAAAGATTCGCCCCTATTATAGATACTGTTAAAGGCTCTCCGGAAATCATGAGAGCCTAATTTCTGAGATGAAATACGAGATTTTGTGACCTGAGAATAGCGGGCGAACATATCAGGCAAAAAAATTCTCCAGAAAACGTTTGTTTTCTGGAGAATTGTTTTGCTGATAAATATGGAAGCAATGGTTTCGATTGGAAATTGCAGCAGCACAATGTGAGGAAAAACATGGAGAAGAGTGAGGCTTGACTTGGAATTGTCGAGAGGGAATGAAAGATTCCATGCCAGCCTGAATCCAAGAAGTTACGTAAGCAGCACATTGATCCGCAGGAAGACAAAAGATTTCTACCCAAGGGCCATCACGAACAAAATCACAGAAAGAGTCCCAGTCAGCTTTAAGGTAGTTGTTAAAGGTACAACCACATGGGGATTCTGATTATTAAGAAGAATAAGATAACTTTTATAGAGATCAAATTGTGATCAGAAGCACATAAGGATGAATGTGGAGAATTGAACACTGACTAGGATCAGAAGTCGAGTAGAGAAAGTAAATGATTCGGATTGTCTGGAAAGTTGACATTTGTTAGAGATTGAGATCAGAAATAATATTAAAAAGAGTCTTAAGATGAAGGAGAGCGATATTGAACAAAGTGAAAGACAATAGAGTGAAGTGATGCTAAACAAAAAAACATAAAATAATAGTCTGTAGATTCAAAACTAGTTTGCCGACAAATTAGTCAATTTTTACAAATTTAAATGCTCAGGCTTACCCAGTGGGCACGAGGCGTAAAAAAGACGTCCTTTGGACGTTCAATTAGCGTCCGTCCGTCCCATTTATATTCTTAACGTCTTTTGAACGTCTTTTTCGCATCCAATAAGTTTTTCGTCCAAATAAGATCCAGAACCATTTATTAAATCCAATTTAAATTAGTTAAATCACTCAATCATTAATATTGACTTAATTATTTTTTAATTAAAAACTCATTTTTAATACAAATGTAAAAGGAACTTTCAGATGTAAAAGAACTTTCAAATGTAAAAGGAGTTTTTTATGGCATCTTGAATTAATAAATGAAAAGCGACTAATAAACAGGTTCTTGCTAGTTTATATATATATATATATATTCTTCGGGTCGGAGATCACGTCACGATTATCGCGAAAAAATTCTGCCATTATACGTTAGGGAAAACAAATAATTGATCGGATTAGGAATATATAAATAATAATGCCTCGAAGTTGCTGTGTGTTTTCTTGTACCAATAATTCTCAAAATCAACCAAAATTAAGATTTTACATTCTTCCAACTGAAGATAGCAGAAGAAAATTGTGGTTAAAGGCAATAAATCGTGCACATGTTGATAAAAATGGAGTAGTCATCAAATCAAAATTATGGACTCCTAAAACACGGTATCATTATGTCTGTTTCAGAACACTTTTTGTCTGGTAAGTTTTATAATTTATTAGAATTATAAATACACATTGTTGTTCTATTTTTTTCTAAAGTTTTAAATATAATATTTATAGGTAAAAAAAGTAATATTATCAATGATCCCGACTTTACTCCATCAGTTTTCCATCACAAATACAAATTTAAGATGCAAACATCGTCTTTTAAATATACAGGGTTTGACAGATATAAACGAAGGCAAAAAAAGTTAGCTAAACAAGGTAGGGTAATGAAATATAGTGATTATAATTATTTCATTGATTAAAAAAAAACTTTTTTATATTTTTCATAATACAAACTATATAGTTAGTTTTTTGGTCTATAAAATAATTAAAGTAAACAATTGACAAAATCTATAAAAAATTTATAAAAAGACAAAATAGTATAAGTTGTATAAAAAAGTTGTACAAAAGTTGTAAAAAAGTTGTACAAAAGTTGTACAAAAGTTGTACAAAAGTTGTATAAAAGTTGTATAAAAGTTGTATAAAAAAGTTGTATAAAAATATATAACCTATTTTATATTGATGCCATAATTAAGATAATAATCACAGTATATCATAATTATGGCTACAATATAACACAACACAAATTATATTGTAGCAACAATTATTCGTTATGTTGTATTATGTCATAATGCAACATAGTACAACGCAGTAAATGTGTTACTGTGTTGTATATACTAATTTAAATTTTTTGTTATATTAAAATTATCTATATAACAATATTACATAGTACTTATTATTATTTAAATACTAGTAGTATTTTACAGTTCCATTTTTTAAATAAATTTAAAGTAAATAAATCTTTAAAGTTTAAAATTTTAGAAATACATCAAACAATAACTTTTTTATCTATTTATTTTTATTTTTAGCTTCAACAAAAACATTTGAATTAAAACCTGATTTCAATGCAAAGAGAGAGTCAGAAGATGAGTCAATAGATTTTGTATGCATACCGAGCTTGTTAACTACAGTTGATGACCTTCAAGATGATATTTCTCTTTTAGGTGTACCACCCATAGTATCATTACAAACTCCAGTTACTTTGTCAGAAAGAGAGAGCTTCTATAAGGAAATGGATAGTTTGCGAGCAGATTGTGAAAGACTTAAATTAAATTCTGAAAACAAGAACATACATGCTGCATTCACAATTAAGGCGATTAAAAAAACCCCTGAAAAATGTGTTATGCTAACAGGCTTGAAATAGGAAGTTTTGTTAGTGATGATTGATTATTTATGCGAAAATCAAAAGAATTATTGCAACAAATTAGCCTTGAATGATCAAATATTGTTGACTTTGATAAAATTAAAACATTTCTTTTACAATGCTTGCTCATATATGTGACATTAGTAAGTAATATATATGTAAGTAATATATAATATATGTGACATTAGTAAGTAATATATATGTAAGTAATATATAATATATGTGACATTAGTAAGTACTATATATGTAAGTAATATATAATATATGTGACATTAGTAAGTAATATATATGTAAGTAATATATAATATATGTGACATTAGTAAGTAATATATATGTAAGTAATATATAATATATGTGACATTAGTAAGTAATATATATGTAAGTAATATATAATATATGTGACATTAGTAAGTAATATATATGTAAGTAATATATAATATATGTGACATTAGTAAGTAATATATATAAGTAATATATAATATATTTGACATTATTAAGTAATATATATGTAAGTAATATCTAATATATGTGACATTAGTAAGTAATATATATGTAAGTAATATATAATATATGTGACATTAGTAAGTAATATATATGTAAGTAATATATAATATATGTGACATTAGTAAGTAATATATATGTAAGTAATATATAATATATGTGACATTAGTAAGTAATATATATGTAAGTAATATCTAATATATGTGACATTAGTAAGTAATATATATAAGTAATATATAATATATGTGACATTAGTAAGTAATATATATGTAAGTAATATATAATATATGTGACATTAGTAAGACTACAGCAATTGATTATTTTTGGATGTGGGTTGATGTTATGTATTTAAATCTAAATTTCCTTATAAAAATGCAAGATTAAATGGATATTTATAAAACAATACCACCTGTTTTTAAAGCAAAGTTTCCCAGACTAACATGCATAATTGACTGCTTCGAAATTTTTATTGAACCTCCACGATGTTTATTAGCAAGAGCAAAATGTTACAGTCAGTACAAAAAACATTGTACTGTTAAAGTCACGATATCTTGTACACCCCTTGGAGCAGTTAATTTTTATCACAATGTTGGGGAGGTAGAGTATCGGACAAACAAATTGTCAGAGATTCAAACTTTCATTTAAGTAAATACCACATGACTGGAGATCAACTTTTGGCTGATCGTGGTTTTACTTTAGCTGATGATTTTGCTGCTGGTTCAGGAGCTGAACTTATTGTACCTGCTTTCACTAAAGGAAAAGATCAATTGTCTTCAGGTGATGTAAAGAACACAAGCAAAATTGCATTTGTTCGTATCCATATAGAACGTGTTATAGCTATCCATAGGGAGTGGCGGAAATCGCCTTATCACCCTACTATAGTAGATTTTTTTTAGCTCTTTATTATTATTAGAAGTTATTGATATACAGTTTATTTAAATGCTGCAGAGTTTAGTTTGTTAGACTAGTGCACTAGTCTAACAAACTATGGATCCGCCACTGTCTACGATATAATATTAAGATATTCAAAAACTATTATTGACCTGTTCCATTATATTTAGAACAAATAATATAATTTTGGCTTCAAAACGATCCCTAGCTAGAAGCAGATAAGATACAGTAGCGTCGAGCAGTATGGCGATCGCTTTTTTATTATTTTTGAATTCTCTTTTGCGGGAATTAACTGAATGGGTGCCTAACTACTCCTTCATTACATTTTAGCAAACCATTTATTTTTATGTTTTATCTATTGCTTTATGCTCCCTTTTTATATATGCATATATACAAGTTAATTGGAGATAAGTCGAACACTGATTAACTAGAACTTTATCTCGAACTGTTTCCTTTGCTCCCTTGAAATCGTATAATTGATTCAACCCCCCCCCCCCCCTATGTACTTTTAAGAAAGTTTTGTATAAGTTTAAGAATATTAGACTGTGACTTATGAACTGGTATAATAATATTTAATGGTTATACTTTAGCATTGATTAAAAAAAAATTGCCTAAACTCTGATTAATATTTTATAGCACATATTTTTTAAAGTTCGACTAACAACAGGACTTCTCTTATTACAACAATTCTTTGGTAGTTTGGGGGATTTAACTGTATATTCCCTACAACCATAATTTAGGCTTACATTTTTTATAATAAACATTCTCACCTTAACAATTATTGTTTTCTTTTTGTTTTCGTTTTTAAATATTTATCACATTTTTATATATAAATATAAATATTTACTTCATTTGTATTTCAAACAGTAACAAAAAAGAACAGACAAAAAAATAAATAGTATAAAGTTTTAAAGGATGCTTTTCTAGCTTTCTAGCAGGTTACCAAGTAACCTATAAAAAAATAAAAAAATAAAAATTTCGCTTTTATACAACTTTTTTTGCTTTTATACATGTTTTACAATACCACATTTTTGATGTCGGAAGCTTTTTTAAGTTAAGGCATTTAATGTGAAACCATTGATTGAACCAACCATGCTTCCAACCTCTGGCCCATTACAAATACAAAACTGATTCGTTATTAGAGGATTACTTTGCTGATTATCATTAGAAGAACATGCTGATTCTAATTTCCTTGTAAGGAGCTCAAGTAAAATAACATGTTCCCAGAACATTTCTTGTTTTTCGATCATATCATTTATAAAGACTGTATCTTTATATATTCGTAAAACAACAAACTCAATTGGAGTCCATACAACAAAATCACAGTATTCTACTACATAAATTTCATGTTGTACCTGACTGTAATACTCATAACTTTTTTTCAAACTGAATTCTCCATTCTCGTATATTAAGTAAAAAGTATTAGTGAGAATTATGTCATGTAATCCTTTCTCACGTAACGAATAGGGACACTTAACTTCAACTGCTTTTGTTCCACAACAAGAGCACTTCACCAAAGCATCAGCTGACACTCCCAGGTAAAATTTATCAGACCTAATGACTAAACCAGTTTTCTTGAGTTCAAAATGGTTATGCATAAATGTTGAACTTATGTAAAATGATTCAGATATATATTCAGGATCAAAAGAAAAATTTAAATAATCTAGAAGTGCTTCTTCTTCTTTCTCTCTACCCCATATTAAAGATAAAACATTGCTTTTCTTAAATACTGGCATAGTTATTTTTAATATAAGTGACTTTGCTGGATTACTTATATTGGTATGTATAACAGAATGAGCAACAGATCCTGTTATATGCCCTGCTCTTTGCTCATGCCAAACTATACTAGCTTATTGATTTCTGGTAACATTTTCAAGATACTTAACTTCATCTATTGTAATAATTAATGATGTCTTAAGTTTATTACATTCTCCCAATAAAGTTACATGATCATAATCAGAATAATGTGGCATGTAAAGTTTACGAAGTTGCATAGGTAACTTATTTACTAGAACATTATTATCAGAAAGATTAATGAAATCACTGCTCATGCCAGGAAACAGCGACAGTCCCACAATATTTAGATTAATTTTTCTAATTACTTCAAGGAAATTTAGATTAGCAGCGCTTGTTGACTCCAAATGATTGTGTTTAAACTTATTTGTTACTTTTTTTTGGCTCCTGTGGAATAAAAATTTATATCAGCTATTAGTGACGGTTCAACTTTCTTAGTGAAGTTTTGATTGCACTGGCAAGGTAAATCTGTGGGAGTCTGTCCTATAATACCAAGTCTAGCAGCTGCCTCAAGTTTGTAGAGAACTGCAGCAACATGTGAGCAAGTCTCTCCAAGTCCAAATAAAAAAAATATTTAAAAACCTATCTATCTATATATACACATATATATATATTCATATATATATATATATATATATATATATATATATATATATATATATATATATATATATATCTTTCTTTTTCTCTTTCTTTCTTTCTTTCTTTCTTTCTTCTTTTATCTCTTTCTGTCTCTCACTCTCTCTCTCTCTCTCTCTCTCTCTATATATATATATATATATATATATATATATATATATATATATATATATATATATATATATATATATAACAAGAGGGAAAATGTACTTTTTGTTTCATTGTTTTATTTTAATCTTACCCTGCCATGCAGTTGCAATTGCAATTGAACCACTTTTATTTATAGTAATCCATGGTTAATATGGAGTATCATTAATTCTATAAGATAGGCAAACATCAGTCTTGGCAATAAAAACTACAGAATCAAGCCATATATGATATATTGTTTGCACTCATCCAGAAGCAAAATATTTATAAGCCTCTAATGACTTATAATTTTCCATAGCTTCTGCACTAAACACTTCTAAAGTATATTTAAAATATTTTAAATACTAGATACAATAACATTGCTGGTTATTAACAATTACCATTTTGTAATTAACTAAATAATATTTTAGTTCTAATTATTGCAACTTAAAAATTGAACTTTGTAACAAGTAAGAGTGTTTAAACATACGTGGACTTTTAATTAAGTAATGATATAGGTCATGATATCGAAGTACAGGCCATTCAGTAGAATGAATTATCTTTCCATTTGTCAGCTGGGAATTTATAAGGACAACATTTTAAACCTAAATAACATTTGATATAAAAAAAACGTTTTACTTAAAATTAAAGAATTATCTTTGTACTTTTAATAAACGCTATTCGCATATTGTGTGTATAAAATAATATTGTACATAATTTAGTTATTGTCATAACTATATTATGTACAATATATATTGTGTACATAATATAATTATTGTCAACATTGACAGTAAAAAATAATAAAGTTATATAACAAGTGGAAATCTTACCTAGAAGATTAATTTTTTGCATATATCTTTCAGAAGCTTCATCGTCTAAATTTTCTGAGTATTGAAAAGACATTGTAATATCTTTTTTTTTTTTAAAAAAAAAAAATACTTTTGAAAGAGTTGAAAACACTTGAAAAATAGTTTAAAAACACTATTATTGCTGCTTTGCAGTGATTTACGGTTTGTTTTCCCTAACGTATAATGGTCGCTATAAAATAACTTGTCACGTGACCTCCAACCTGATAATAACAAAAAAAAGTTTGTAATTTTTATATGGTCATAATTTTTAAACACTATACAGAATAGTACAAAAAATATTTTATCAACTTGTTGCTCTCACGTTTGGGGCAAGTGTAGCAAAAGTTTTGGGGCTTTTTTGTTCCCAGCCTCCAATATTCGCAATTTTTTGCAAACTCTCATTATTTGACATAAGTATAAATATATAAATGTTTGGAGTTAGCTCCATGTCTGAAAGTTAGCTATCTCAAAGATCAAAAAATCCTGGATCCGCCACTCACATATATATATATATATATATATATACATATATATATATATATATATATATATATATATATATATATATATATATAGATAGATATATATATATGTGTTGGTGTGTTATTATATATATGTATATACATGTGTATGTGTGTGTGTGTATACATATATATATATATATATATATATATATATATATATATATATATATATTATATATATATATATATATATATATATATATATATATATATATATATATATATATATATATATGTGAGTGGCGGATCCAGGATTTTTTGATCTTTATGATAGCTAACTTTCAGACATGGAGCTAACTCCAAACATTTATATGTTTATACTTGCTAGAGTGGCGGTAATTTTTTTAAGATGAGGCAAGCGACTTAAAACGAAGCAAAGCCGCATCTTTAAAAAAACATTTTTTTATTTTTCTGTGACAAGCTAAATTCTTTATGCATTAGTTCTACGTGTTTACCAATAATATTTTTTTTAAATGATAAAAAATATTATTAGTTATCTCATATTATTAATAGATGATTGATTTTTGTTGTTATGGTTCAGCTGTTAGTGTTAATGTTACAATAACAACAATAACAATATAGCTTTTCTAAAACAAGTAGAGCAACCTTGTAAAGAATACAAATTTCTAAAGAACAAAGACAAGAAAATAAGCAAGTATAAAAAATAAATATGAATAAAATAAAGAAGAATACTCAAAAACAAACCCAAAAAAAACCAAAAATAGAATATAAAATACATAAATATATATATATATATATATATATATATATATATATATATATATATATATATATATATATATATATATATATATATATATCACTATAACATTAATTAGGTACGTGACATGAAATTTTTAAGTTAATCAAACACCAGATTGTTATGTATCATTGAAAAGGTTTTTAATTCAGTATTTTAAAAGTGAAAAAATTATTAAAATTGAACAATTTAACCCAATATCAAGATAATTACTTTGTATCTTTATATAAAAATGCATGCAGTTTAGTATCAAAAGAAAGAAAGGTTTTAGGGATAAACATGTGAAAAGGGTGCAAGGGGGTATTATTTGGAAGCCTCACACCTCTCACACCTTGGGTAGGGTGGGTTAAAAATTAAATGTGATTTTTTTGTAATAATAAATAGTATTTTTATAAAACACAAATTTTTCATAAAAAAATCAAACTCAACTATATACAAAAATTAAAATTACAAAAGGATTATATACAAGTATCAACTTAAAAAATATATACATACACACTATACATACACCTATCAATAAGTGTATATAGATTCAGCTAAGTGAATCTGTATAAACTTATTAATAAGTATATTTATAGTTGCTAATAACTACATTCCTGAATCTTCTGCCATCCCTTCTGCCATGAGGAGGTTTGTATTTAAAATGAGGCATGTATTTACCTCTATTCCGAGCCCATATGCAGAAGGCCCTTTTTAATTTAGGCCCAGAGTAGCTTTGGCGTCAAACCAAGAAGTCACTCCTAGACAAGTCTATATTTAAAACAAAAATATTAAATGAGTGTTCAAAAAATTAAAATGAAAAACAAAAATTAAAATACAGTAAAAAACTTAACAAGGAGGTCTTCACTCTGGGTGCCAGATGGCAGTGATGAAATGGATGAAGCTGGTAAATTTAACTTTTAAAATTTTTAGTATAAATTAAGTTCAATAAAAATTATAAAAAATAGTGTTCATTTAGTAAAAAACTATTTAAAAAAACAAATTTACAACATTATTAAGATATATCTACCAAGTTCTTTCCTTTTGCACCTTTTACCTCCTTTAGTGTCTCTGTTATAGAAAGTGAGAAATACCTTTTATATTGTCGCTTCAAGACAACTTTCACAGCATCAAGACAAGCAGAAGTTATTTTTTTTTAAGCTGGTTATCAATGAAGCTTATACGAGTGTTAGTGGTTAGCAATGGAGCATATATTGATGTTAAATGGTTTACATCATTTGATACAAATTGACTTAAAATATTTTATGCTTTACAATATTTAAATTGTGGCTTTTAAATTGACTTAAGAATTAACCTTGTAATCAAAGTTTAAATTTATAATATGAATAATTCTTTCCGATTTGCTATATTCCAGAATCTATAAATGATAACTTCACGGTTGAAATTTGTTAAAGTTGCTGAATTTTTGTCAAATTCGTTTACTTTCTTTCATCTTTGTCTGTGCTGTTTTTACATATAAGAAATAAAATTATGCCCTCAATGCTGAAAGTATTAATTTTCTAACAGTTTATGATTGTCGCATAGGCCTATTTGTTAACACTTTTTTTTTCAAACAAAATTGTAAAGATGGGGCTGGAACTTGGTCCCTATATTGAAATCTATTAAACATATTAAAAGACTCTTAGTCGTAAAAATAGTTTGAGAAAATTTTGGTTGCTATGCAACTACTAATAGTCCTTTTTCGTTGGTTAATCAAAATCAATTTACTCAACCTCAGCGCATTTGCTAAATAAGCTCCTCATTTAGTATTAAAATATGCAATAACATATTAACAATACTTTTGCCTATAGGGAGCGACCAAATTTGCTAGTTCGATATTAGGCATTATAATATAAAAGAGCTTATTGTCTTCCTACTCACCAAAAATAAGAACCAGAAGAGTTTTTCTTACTTAACTGGCGTTGAGTGAAAAAAAATTTAAAGTCAAGTCTATTTTTTCGGCCAACGCACGTTTAGTATTTATGTTAAGTAAGTATTCAAAGTACTTATTTAGGGAAAGTAGATCAAGGAGCAATTGTATAAGCCATCAAGGAGCAATTTTTCCATCAATCAAGGATAATAATGTTTAAATTGCAAAAATTAAACATGTTGACCCAAGTCAGTTTAAAATATTATTTTCATTTTACAATTTCATTTAACAAAGAACTTTTTCTACCTTATGTTTATAAATTCAAAAAAAAGCTTATAAAAAGCTTAAAATGTGCCATTTTTTGTATTTTGATCAATTTTATACTTAGATTTTATTGACACTCATCGATGTTTTAAGATTAGTGAAACCGTATTGTGAGCAAGATAAATAATTCTGTGGCGGTATTTAACGCCACTTAAGTAAAATATTCGCTATTTGTCATGGTTTGCTTTGATTTGCATTTTACCGCCACTTTAGCATATTTTAAAGCTTAAAACGGCGGTATTTACCGCCACTTTAGCAAATTATTAACTTTAGGTGGCGGTATTTTGCGTCATGATTTTTACCGCCACTCT
Organism: Hydra vulgaris; assembly: GCF_038396675.1. Lineage (NCBI taxonomy): Eukaryota > Metazoa > Cnidaria > Hydrozoa > Anthoathecata > Hydridae > Hydra > Hydra vulgaris. The sequence goes on along the minus strand of NC_088930.1, from coordinate 20,787,070 downwards.
AGCAAATTTTAAAGTTTAGGGCGGCGGTATTTACCGCCACTATAGCAATGTGCTATATATATACATATATATATATATATACATATATATATATATATACATATATATATATATATATACATATATATATATATATATATATACATATATATATATATATATATATATATATATATATATATATATATATATATATATATATATATATATATATATATATATATATATATATATATATATATATATATATATATATATATATATATATATATATATATATATATATATATATATATATATATATATATATATATGATATATGATATAGTATATCAAGAACTTGGTTCTTGATATACTATATCAAGAACCAAGTTCTGACTATTTGAAAGATTTAGACATCGCAGAATCTCATGCAGAATCATATTTTTCAAAAGGAAAACCTATTAATGATGCAGAGAGTTTATCCTGATAATTCAATAGAATTCAATATCTTTCATTGACGACTTTTAGATAATGCTAATTAAAAATAATTGGACCAGTACATTAGTTAATGAACTACTTGAAATATTACAAAACCAAGGTTTAGAACTTCGCGAAGATGCATGAAAAATTTTAAAAAACACCTAAAGGTATAACTAAGTTATACCTAGAGGTATAACTAAGTAATACCTAGAGGTATAACTAAGTTATACCTAGAGGTATAACTAAGTTATACCTAGAGGTATAACTAAGTTATACCTAGAGGTATAACTAAGTTATACCTAGAGGTATAACTAAGTTATACCTAGAGGTATAACTAAGTTATACCTAGAGGTATAACTAAGTTAAACTTAGAGGTATAACTAAGTTATACCTAGAGGTATAACTAAGCTATACCTAAAGGTATAACTAAGTTATACCTAGAGGTATAACTAAGTTATACCTAGAGGTATAACTAAGTTATACCAAGAGGTATAACTAAGTTATACCTAGAGGTATAACTAAGTTATACCTAGAGGTATAACTAAGTAATACCTAGAGGTATAACTAAGTTATACCTAGAGGTATAACTAAGTTATACCTAGAGGTATAACTAAGCTATACCTAAAGGTATAACTAAGTTATACCTAGAGGTATAACTTAGTTATACCTAGAGTTATACCTCTAGGTATAACTAAGTTATACCTAGAGGTATAACTAAGTTATACCTAGAGGTATAACTAAGTTATACCTAGAGGTATAACTAAGTTATACCTAGAGGTATAACTTAGTAATACCTAGAGTTATACCTCTAGGTATAACTTAGTTATACCTAGAGGTATAACTAGGTTATACCTAGAGGTATAACTAAGTTATACCTATAAGTATAACTAAGTTATACCTAGAGATATAACTAAGTTATACCTAGAGGTATAACTAAGATATACCAAGAGGTAAAACTAAGTTATACCTTGAGATATAACTAATTTATATCTATAGGTGTTTTTAAAATTTTCCCTGCATCTTCGAGATAAACAGTTATTAACTGTTTCTAAAAAGTTTGGTGGTGATTACTCTTATTTTGAAATACAGGCAAGTATTAAGAACTTTTTTTTTTAATTTTATTATTGATGGTTTACCTTTATTTAAATTCTCTAGTAAGCAATTTTGGCCAATATAGCTTGCTTTGATTATTTTAATATTTGTATTGTTGGCATATATTTTAATGAAACCAAGCCTTATTCAGTAACTAAATACCTATTTTTTTCTTTGAGTTAGGACAATAATACAAAATGATTTTCTATACAACAAAAAAAAAGTGTTTTAAGTCTTGTTAAGTCTTTTGAAATTTGAATCTTCTCCAAAAAAAATCTTAGAATAAAGACATTAGTTGTACCAGACATGTGAAAGTCTGCTTTAAATAATCCTTTATAAGATAGATGTAATTAATTTCTCTATTTTATTTATCGTTCTTTAAAAATTCCAAAAAAATAGTAATTAAAATAATTATTTATGTTTATTATTTGATAAACTTTATTTTTCAGTCACTTATCCAACTTCAAATAAGAATGAGAATAGTGTTTTTAAATGTGGAAGTGAATTAATATTTTTTTCTATATGAATGAATTTTTGATAATTTATGGTTTTTAGTTTTAATATTTAGAAAAAAAATAATAACACAGCAAATATTTAAAGAGGAATTTCAGTGGACCTATATATGCATTTTAGGTGGTTGCAGTTTTGGTCATCGTATACTTTTAATGGACCATTAGTGGCAGCAGCCAAAAGTGGATAACATGAATAACCACTATATTAATTGTTGGAATGTTATCGGCAGCAACTTGAGTAATTTACTACGTAAATGATGAGTAAAACTCCATTTAGCTGCTCAAAATGCCTATATAGGTTCACTGCAAATCCACGACAACAATGTTTGCTGAGAAAGTTTCAATATGTAGTCATTTATTGACATATATTTTCAGGGTTCCCAATTCTCCTTAAAAACCTTAAAAATCCTTGGAAAAAAATCCTTCTTAAAAGTCCTCAAATAATCTCAAAAAAGTTAAAATTTGCCTGCTCTCCTTAATTTACTTTTCTATAAATTGTATTTTACTTATTAATTAAAAATTTATTTATAAACATATGTATGTATTGGTCAAATACATGGTTGTCTTTAGTAATATTATGCTACATTTTTGTTTTGTATTTCAAAAACTCACATTGCATTTATATGTATTTAGAAATTGCATTTATATGTATTTAGAAATTGCATTTATATGTATTTAGAAATTGCATTTATATGTATTTAAATATGCATTTAGAAATCTATAATCGATGTGTTTGTATTTTTGTTTTAAATTAAAGAAATTTTATTTGATTAAATGTATTTAACCCTAAACTTGATTTTTATATTTGCCTTCATTTATAAAAAAATAGAACAATGTTTTTGGCTATAGTTTATTTTTTGTAATGGTTAACATAATATTGTTTATTTTATAATTAAATAAAAACTTCTATTATGAATGTAACTATTTTTTGAGTTAATTTTTATACAATATTTCAAGAGAGTTTTCAAGTATAGTATATATAAGTATAGTATAGTATAAATAGTTTATTTTATGTAAAATGCTTAATGAATTTTTATAAGTAACAGCTTCTTTAATTCAGTAACAGCTTCTTTAATTCAGTAACAGCTTCTTTAATTCATTCAGCTCCTTCGAAATTTGAAAGTCTGATTCAAAATTTTGATTTTCCAAAGTAAAAAGTTTAAGAAAATATATGAAGTCAATGATAAATCTTTAAGTTTTACAAAGATTAATGTAAGTAATAATTTTTCTTGTAATAATTATCTTAGAAGTTATTTTAACTATATAGGTTTCTTTTTCTTTATAAATTTATTTTTTTAATACTCCACATTACTCAAAATAGTTACCTAGTCAGTTCAGCAAGATAAAAGAGCATTTAAGATTTTCTTTTCGAAGGATAAAGGTAATAAAATTTTAGGTTGGTTGTTTATATATATATATATAAATATATATATATACAGTGGGGTGCAAAAAAAAAGCCACACTAATATTTTTTCTTCATTTTAAGTATAAAATGTATAATCAAGTAAAACAAAAAGAATTGGATGTGACAGTGAAATATTAAGGACAGAAAAGGTATGTTTATATATAAACTAATATTTACATAAATAAAATCTTTAAAAAAACGATTAATATGGACACATTTAATATTTTAGAAAACATCTAACGGATGTAGAAATTGGACGAATTATTGAAGCTGCTGACCAAGGAGAGTCTCACAGAAGCATTAGAAAGCGTTTTAAATGAAAAAACTCAACTATTAGTAGATTGGTAAAGAAATATAAACATACTGGTAAAACTAAAAGGTCTGCTGGATCTGAGAGAAAGCCTAAAACTTCAAAAAAAGAAGATCGCTACATTTTATCGCTGTCAAAAAAAATCGTAAAATCACATGTTCTGAGATAAAACTAGATTTGAACCTTACTAATATCTCAAAGTGCAAATTAAAAAACCCTTTGTTAGTGAAATCAATCGGAAAAAACGATTAAAGTGGTGCATTGAGCACAAAGATTGGAAATGTGAACAATGGTCTAAAGTTATCTGGAGCGACGAGTCTCCTTTTGTTTTGTTTTATAATGGTTGATCTCACTGTTGGAAATTAATTGGGGAAAAATTCAACCCCAAACATGCAAGGCAACAATTAAACATGAAAAAAAGATTAATGTTTGGGGTTGTTTTAGTGCACACAAAGTTGGGAAACTTTACCGGGTGAAGGGCATCATGGACCAGCATATGTATCATAAAATCTTGGTTAATCAGCTTGGACCAAGTATAAAAGAACTTTTTCCTAATAGTGACTACATCTTTCAACACGATAACGATCCTTAAACATACAGCACGGTTGAATAAAAGATATCTAGAATCAAAATTGATACCAGTTATGTCTTGGCCAGCACAGTCTCCTGATTTAAATCCAATAGAAAACCTTTGGTCTATATTGGATAGAAAATTGAAAGATCGTAGAGCCACAAATGAAGATAATTTGTTCCAAATTCTTCTTGTTGGTTGGAATGCTTTGCCAAACGATTTATTAAAAAGACTTGTAGATAGTATGCCTTCTAGATGCGCAGAAGTCATAAAAACAAAGGATGGCCAATTAAGTACTAAAACAGCTGAAACCGAAAAAATACTTTACAAATCCTAATTTCTTTTTATTATATGTAATATACAATGATGTTATAAACATTTTTATCAAAATTGTCCTATATTACTTTTATTATATGAGTCTCTTTTTTTGTTGCTGTTTTTATAAAAAAAATAAGTGTGGCTTTTTTTTTGCACCCCCCTGTATATATATATATATATATATATATATATATATATATATATATATATATATATATATATATATATATATATATATATATATATATATATATATATATATATATTATATATATATATATATATATATATATATATATATATATATATATATATATATATATATATATATATATATATATATATATATATATATATATATATATATATATATATATATAAACTATAATAACATATTTTTAATTTTTATTTTTTAATTAACTAATATAATGTACCAGAAAAAATCTGCGCGGATATTTTAAAGGATATTTATGTAACTATTGTATTTCGATACTGAATGTTGTATATATTTTGAAAGTACATATATTAATATTCTTAAATTTTAAGAAAGTTTGTAAATAAAGTTTGCAAAGTTTTGTACGTGAAAACGCACGCACTTTGCGTTTTACACTCGACATTAGCTTTTGCACAGTCTTTGGCTGGACTTTCTTCGTAGCTCTAATCTATTTATTTTTGAAGTCTTTAATGTTTTTGGCTTCTTTTACATTTCACCTTAGTTTTCTTTAGACAAGAGCCCAATATCTTTCGATAGGATGTAGTTCGGGATAATTTGGTGGATTGCAGTGTTTATTAACGAAATCTACTTTATGTTCTCTAAGCTTGTTTAAAGTTGTCCCAGAGTAGTGACATGATGCTAAATCGAGTCAAAATAACGGGTTACCCGTGTGTGTTCTTAAAAACGGCAAAAAATGTTTCTTGAGGCATTCTTTTATGTATATTTTGGTGTTAATTGTTCCTGTAGTCACAAAGCAAGTGCTTCTTTCACCACATTCACAAATTGGTTGCCAAACTAAGAACTTTTTAGCGAGTTTTTGCATTCAAATGCATTTATAATTGGATTTCAGTTTCTTGAGATTAATGGCTGAATAATATTGGTGTCCTGGAAGAGATCGGAAATATGCAGCACAATAAGTTTCATTGTCAATAATCAAACATGATTTTTTGGCACATAATTTTTTATAGAGCAGCTTTGAACAACAAATTGCAACATTTTCTTGCTTTTCTTCTTATAAGATTTATAGCCACAATTTCTCTTTATTCTTTGTATATTGAAAGCACTTGTCTTAAATTTATTCGCTAAAGTTCGAACAGAAATATCCAGTTTTTTATCTAAGGCATCTTTCACTTTTTTACCAACATCTCGTCTAACAAAACATTTTTTTCTTCCATTTCCTGATTTCCTTTTGATTGTACCAGTAATCCTTAAATTGTTTCACAACACTCTGCACTGTTCTCAAAGCAATCTGCAACTCTTTAGAAATTGTTTTGTTTGATACACCAGGATTTTCAACGAGAAAATGCAAAAATTTTTCTCGCTTCTTATCTTGATTTGATGACATTTCATTTAAAACTAATTTTTTTGATAACAGAGTTGTTTAAATTTTGAATAACACATATACAATAACATTTTAAATAAATTAGCTATTTAAAATGATGCACGGTTTCCGTAAACACCACATCAGAACACGCGCAGATTTTTTCTGATACATGTCTTATAGGCTCTTTAATTACTTACTTAATTAAAGAATGATGAAATATAAAAAATGTTTAAAGTTGAAAATAGTTTTGATCTTTACTAGTGTGATTCTATTGTTGAGTTTCTTAAATGTGATCACTTTTCGATACAAATGTTGCAAAAAAAGTTGTATTTTTTTTTTTTATGGTTGAATGTAGTGAACGGAAACTTTTGGCTTCGGCCGAAACCGAAACCGAAATTTCTGCTTCAACAATTTTTTTACTTTTACTGTTTCGGCCGAAATTTCGGTTCAAACCGCAACCGAAATGAACCGAAACTTTTAAAATATTTTTTTTAAGTTTTAATATAGAGTGGGATCATGATAGTTTCCTAATTGTAATCGTTTGTTAGTAAATCAATTTTTAATTATAACAATTGTAAAAATTTTAATTGAAATCACGTTACATAATAGTTTTAAGTTACTATTCTCAAATCAATAGTTTCATCAAAAGTTTCTCAGTGCTAAATTTTACAATGGAAAATAATCGATAAAAAACTGGTTTATGGAATCATTTTACCGTGACAGTTAGTGATTTCAAATACGGAACTTGCAGTTTGAAAATATCTCGTGGATCGCACAATCCAAAACTTCAATCACTTAGCGGACTTTCATCACATTTAAGAAATGGTTTACTCTAAAAAATCTCTTAACTGAAAAAGCAATACAACTACCGGCAGTCCTATAAATCTCAAAAATTGATTCAAACTTCAAAGAAGGTCTGAAGTTTGTTGTGCGACCGTGGCGCAGTAATTAGAGGGCTTGACTTTTAGGCAGGAGATCCAGGCTCAAAACGAGCTTCGGATATATTTTTGCGTCACGGTAATGAAGGAGGCGTGAACTTCCTGGTTAAATGCACTTCCGCGGTGCTCTGTGACAAGACCTATAAGTCTTCTTGGGGCACCTAAATAACAAAACAAAAAAAGTTTTATAGATTTATATTAGAAAACAACACTAAAAGCAAAGTTTGGTTTGAATATATATAATAACAGTTTTAAATTGTATTCTACAAAATAGAGTGCTCAATGTTCTTAAAAGAACAGAGCAATTATAAATTAGTGGAAAATCACTAAACGAAAACTTTTCTCATTTAGCACAGTGTTTCATCAATAAAGACTCCTCGGAAATCTGACGAGTCTTTATTGATGAAACACAGTCTTAAATGAGAAAAATTATCCTCAAGTGATTTTATTCTAATTTATATATATATATATATATATATATATATATATATATATATATATATATATATATATATATATATATATATATATATATATATATATATATATATATATATATATATATATATATATATATACAGGCCCTTTCAGAGACTGAGTGAGGCCCGGGCCATTTACAAATTTTGAGGCCCTTACCATAAAATAACTGCCATTGCATAATACAGCAAATTAGTAATAATTTTTATTTTAAAAATGCTTTTCTTGCTTTTGCTTTTGCAAATGCACTGACAACTGTTGAAAAATCGAGTTTTCTTGCAATATCACAGTTAACATTCAACATTGCAACATTGAACGGTGATAGTTCTTTACTTGTTTCAACACATTGAAAGACCTTTCTCCTGAAGCCACTGAGACAGGCAAACTGATAAAAATTCGCAAAGCAATTGATATGTTAGGAAAAACACCAGACAGTCCAAGTTCTAATATTTCTTGAAACAATTCTTTTGGTTTGCAATCTGATGTAAAGTTTGTGGAGTAAATTTGTTTCAGAAAGATTATCTCATCAGAAATATCAGACAGTATTTCCTTGTGGTACTTTTTTTGAAAGTTTGTTTTGGCACTGAGTAGTTCTTCATTGCTCATCTTGTTGAAGTGCCAAAGAAATCCAAAAATACTACAAATTTGTTGTTGTGACTCAAATCGACGTTTAAGACCTGCTGGAATAGAGCCGATTATTACATAAAATACATTGATTTTATAGTGCTGTTCTGAATCAAATTGTGTTTTCAACTTTCGAGTGGTAAAAAATTCTGGTGAAATGTCAATATTAATTGCAATTAATTTTGACTCACTCAGAACAGCATCCCATTTTTCACGAATCTGTTGAATGCTGTCCATGAGATTCCTAATGTTTTCCATTTCGTAAGTTTTTTTGTTTACATTTGACGTAATATATATAAATTACATATTTTTTTCAAATACAAACAAGGCTTCTAAAAGAAGATCAAATGATCTTATCGTCAGAAGCCTTTTACAAAACAGAGTACGTAAAGTATTATAAAAACGCCTTTTTACAATAAGAGAGCGTAAAAAATTAACATAAAAATATTAAAATAGTACTTAGATAAATAGAAACAAATTGTCAACAAGTATAAAACAAAGATTGAACATACATTTCAAAATTATTATATATCATAAGACAAATTAAAAATATTCTAAGATATATTAAAAATTAAAGGAGATAAATCATACTTCCACATATAAACAAAAGATAAATTTTTATATACCTTTAGTTTATAAACATTGAGGATTTTCATTTGATTGAAAAATATTGAGGAATTTGAGAACCGATCCGCAAAATTAATTACACGCATGATTCTGACGGCGATGGAGACATTGTAACTTGCTTTGATCAGTACTACCCCTGGAAATAATTCCATAACTTATATAACTATGAATAAAAGAATAATAAAGTTTAGTTAAATTATTTTTATCTAAATGAGTACGCGCCTTATATAGAATTCCAATACTTTTTGAAACTTTAGAGCAGACATAGTTAATATGATGTTTCCATGTGATGTTCTCGTCAAGGAAAACCCCCAGGTATTTAGTTACAGAATCTCTTTTTATTTCATTATGGTCAATAAAAATTTTTGGTAAATTTTGGGGTAGAGAACGTTTTTTGGAGAGCGGGTGGAAAAAAATCCATTTTGTTTTGTTTACATTTAATGTTAATTTGTTACTTTTAAACCATTTAGATATGTTTTGAAGTTCTTTGTTCATAACGGAGAATAGTAGGTAGATGTCACTGTTAGATAGAAATAAGTTTATGTCATCAGCAAACATAATACTTAGAAGATGTGATGCTTTATGCAAGTCGTTGATATATATTAAGAACAAAAGAGGGCCTAAGATGGAACCTTGCGGAACACCACAGGAAACATTTAAAAACTGTGTATGATTAAGATCATTACAAGAAACAAATTGTTTTCTGTTGGATAAATAACTTTGAAACCATTTACTAACTCTTTCATTTATTCCGTAATAATTAAGTTTATAAAGAAAAATATCATGATCCACAGTATCAAATGCTTTTGAAAGATCGATAAAAATTCCTAATGTAAATTGAGATTTTTCAAAAGAATTGGAAATCTCACGTACCAACTGAATAATTGCATGCTCGGTTGAGTTATTCTTCTTAAAGCCAAACTGATTGTTGTATAATAAATTATTTAAACTAAAATAATTAAATACTCTATTGAACATGATTCTTTCTAGTATTTTTGAAATTTCAACATCTAGAGTTGCATTTCTTGCCTCAATTATAAGATTGGTTTGGTGAATCATTGTGAGGAGCTTCATCCATAAAGATGACATTACAATGCATTCAGATTTTGACAAATACTTTTGAATGGACTGAAGTTCTGACTGAGCTGATACTGTGAGATTGAGAGATTGCAGCTCTTTTAAAGCTGTTCTCAGTGAATTCAAGTGACGGGCAACTGGTTTTACTGCTTCAATCCTTGCTGACCATCGGGTCTTGGAAATACCATGTAGTGAAGCAGGTACATGTTGCTTGAGAATTTCCCACCTTTGTGGACTACTGCTGAAGAAATTGTACATTTGCTGCACAATTCCAAAGTAAATAATTGCTTCTTTGCATGATTCAGCACAGTCAACACCAACAAGGTTTAAAGTGTGATTTCCACAGCTGGCAAACATACAGTTTGGGTTTTCTTCTAGCAAAACTGCTTGCACACCTTTGTATTTTCCAACCATGTTTGGACCATTGTCGTATACCTGACCAGTACACAGTTTAAAATCTATGTTCAACAAAGTTAGAACGTGAAGAATCCTTGCTGCAATTTCTTTTCCAGTTTTTTTTGAGTAATCGTCAAAATAGAGAAACCGTTCTTCAATGGAAAATTTAGATCCATCAATTTTTATATAACGGATAATGAAAGTTGTTTGCTCCTTGTGAGAACAGTCTGGTGTTGCATCAACAACAATTGAAAAATATTTGGTGTTTTGAATCTCTTCAATAATTTTGGTTTGAACAAAAGATCCACAGAGTTCAATAAATTCATTTTGAATCCGGGTGGACAGATAATGAACTTGTAAGCGCTTTTTGTTCAGTTGAGATTCATGGACCTTTTTCACATGCTCTGATAAAATTGGATCATATTTGCTGAGGAGCTCAATTATTCCGAGAAAGTTTCCATTGTCAGGGTCATAAATGTGTTGACTGGAACCAAATAAAGCAAGCCCACGTTCAGAAAGAAAAAGAATGACGTTCAAAAGGCGCTCAAGAAGTTTTGTCCAATTACTGGTTTCAGTTGACAATTCTGTTATTAGAAAATTATCAATAGAACCTTTTCTGATGGCTGCTCTACTGGCTGATTTCCATTTGACATAGTTTTGTTTGTGTAATACAGACATTTCATGTGCTGGTATTCGGTCTTTCAACTTTCTCCAATCCCTGGTGATATTCCAACCTAACTGTTCTGAAATGGTGAATACCTTGGAATCACTTTTGTTCAAAAGAAAGCAGGGTGCACAATAGAATGACTGTTGCACATCACTCCAGCAAAGCCAATCTCTTGTGCATATCTCACCATTGGGAAGAATTTTTGATCTCAGACGAGTAGGAAAGGCGTGATTATAAGAATCTCGTGGAATATTGTTTGGAATAAAAAAGTTTGTTTGGAAACTTTTTTGCATTTGAGTAATATTTCGTTTGTTAACAGTGCCAATGTCAGACACAATCAATTTTGATATATTAGAACAATCTGATTCACATTTTTGGTCCAAACTTTCTGAATATGAAATTTCAGAATCAGAGATGCAATTATCATTTGAGATGGTTTGCAAATTTGTTTCCCCCTGCTGACTGTTGCTTTGGTGAATCAATGAATTTTCACAATTTGATTCCAAGCTTTCTAAATCTGTAATTCCAGATTCAGAGACACAAGTTGTATTTAAGGTGTCTTGCACATTTGTATCTATCTGGGGATTTTTGTTTTGTTGTAACATTGATTTTTCAGAAGATGTAGTTCCGGATATTTCAATATCTGATTTACCGTGTGTTGGGTTGGCTTGATTTTCCAGTGGTCTTAGAAATGATGTTATTGACTTTAGGCTCTTTGTTTCTTCTTCAATTTTTTGTCTTTTTCGCCTTTTGGATGCACCACTTTCAAATTTTCTCTTCATGTTTAAATTTAGCAATGACATTAGTTTTAAAAGTTTTCGATCTTGCTGCAAACAACAACTATTAATGGCTGAATTAAAATAAATATCAGAACAAACTTAATACAACACAAATAATTTAATTAAAATAATAATTATGTGTATTAATAATCAACTAATTAAGTATATTAAAATATTGTCTCAACATTGATTGAAATTTTATGTAATTGCTCATGTTATCACAATTTAATAAAAATATATTAAATTTCCGAAAAAATTTGGAGGCCCCTATTTAGGTCGAGGCCTAGGCCAAATGGCCCGTGTGGCCCCCCCCCCCTCTGATAGGGCCTGTATATATATATATATTACGTCATAAAGTGTATTATAAATGTTCTCTTTATTTCTTTCCCCTTTATTTTTACATACTTATCTTTACAATTTTTTTTAGGTTTAAGACTGTTTACCTGATTCCTACTGCAAAAAAGAAAAAAACTTTAAAATGCTGTTGGCAATATTCTAAAGCGCGCACCTGGATCTAAAAGGAGGTGAATGACCTCAAGTGTTCGAACAGTCGATTCTTGGAAATTAATAAGTGGATGAAGAAGTTTAAAAAAATTGTAATTTAGAAAACTTAGCACAATTATATTATTAAAAAGTTTAAGTAAATTTTTATTTTTTACTTGTCAAAAAATTCTGTGAAAACATAAATTTTAACCTTACGTTTGAATAAAGTCATATAAAAACACGTCTTTTAGTCGTCGAAATGAGGACAGCTAAATTAGGTCATTTAAAAACGTCATTTGGCGTTTCCATTTAGCACTAGTTCTGAACGTCCTTTCTTTTCACGACTTTTAGACGTCTGCATAACACGTATTTATTCCGTCCTAATTCCGTCCTAAAAAGACGTCATTTGGCGTTGCCAGTAAAAACCAGCTCTGAACGTCTTAATAAAGTCTCAAAAAGACGTCTTATTTACGTCGTAAAAAGGCGTCCTTATTAAGTCCTATAAAGACGTCATCTGGCGTTGCCATTTAAAACCGGTCCTGAACGTCCTAAAAAGACGTCATTTCGACGTCATATAGACGTCGGCGTGTTTACTGGGTTATTTCAAAAAAGCTAAATATTAACAGTCAAGGGATTGTTATGCCTAACATTTTAGTTACTGGTTTCCTCAAGTAATGGAAAGGGTTTAAACTGTCCATCATGAACATTTTTTCAAAATGATGTCTCATGAATCTATGATTGTATATTAAATTCTCTTATTGTTCACCAAAAGCTAAGTGAACAGCATTTGCTATAACAAATAAGCTACAATCTAAACTTCCAATCTGTTTTTGAACACTTTTAACGTTTATTATGCTTGATGGAAATTCACAACTAAAACCAGCAAAGTTCTTGTAATATCTGGCCAACTGGTTAATTAAAGTTGAACCTAAATTGCTATACATACTATCATTAGTGTAATTCACCCGTTTGCTGAACAGGAGGTGACCCAGTGGGAATTAATAAAGTGGATCCAAGTGGAAATTCTTTACTTACTGCCTTGAATCCATCAGTCTATGACAATAAAGTATCCTGCAAACCAAAAATATCAGGAAATCGCTTCTTTATGATGATATGGGCAAAATTCATATGTTCATCATTTAATTCTTTACTGTATAATACTATTTTTTTCATAGTTTGTGTAAAAGTAATAGTAAATTGTTTGGTAGTGGGTTTAGATTTTTTCACTGAACAATTTTCAACTATATCAACAATGCTATGCGGAATCACGTTTTCAAATGGAGGATAGTAAATCTCCAAGGAAGTCATATTGTATAATTATTTCAATTTTTTATTGCTATCATTTACTCTACATAACTGAAATTTTTTTTTTTTAAGCATTGACAAATTTTGTATAGGCCTGTCCAACTAGGCTCTAGCTTTTGACCTTTTCTGGAAAGCTTTTTACTATTTCTTATTAACACTAAAGTGCCAACTTTGTACAAGTGCTTTTCGGAACAATGTTTAGCACCACAAGCTTTTTTTTGGCGTTTCTGAGCGTTTTGAATATTTTTTAGTGTATTTTTTTGCACTTCTATTACATCTTCTAACATACATTTTGTACTTTTCAAATTTTTATCAATAGTATGTTTTTTTTCAATATTGCTTTTATTGATTTCATTTGCAAATCAACAGAAAGTCTAGCTTGTCGTCCATAAACTAGATAAAATGGTGTTTGTTTTGTAGAAACTTGAACAGAGACACGGTATGAAAATAAAATACCCTCTATGTATAGATCCCACGTGCTTTGGCTTTCATCAACATATTTTAAAAGTTGACGCTGTTTGATTAAACCTTTCATCCTGACCATTGCTCTGTGGGTGGTAGGCACTTGTATTGTTGCACTTTGTTCCCAGCATTTTATTTAATTCATGGTTTACCTTAACAAAAAAACTATTATAGAAAACTCTTTATCTAAGTAGAAAAACCAAATTGTTTTGAATTAAAGGTTTGAATTAAAGTAATAAACAAACATAAAAGCATAATTAACATAACATAACATAATTAAAAAAATAACTTATAGAAGCAATCATAATAAATAAATGTTTAAAAACATATTTACACACTTAAAAAAAAAAAAAAGTAATACTAAAACAAAAATTTTGAATAAAATATTTTTGTTTATAAAAAAATTACTATCTGAAACAAAAATAATAATTTTTTTATTGATTTGTATTATTTACATTACGTGTCATTGTCATTTACTGGTAACAAAAACATTTTTGACTAGTTCGAATTCACTCTCGTGTCTCTATTGCCCCCAAATTGCAATGTAATAGTTTTTAAATAACTGTGAAAGGCGTTGTTAAAAACTTGTGTTTTATACAAAAAAAAATTTTTAAAAATGACAATTTAAAACAAACTTTAAACAAATTAATCCAAAAAATTAAACCAACACAGTACCTTATTTACAAACTCTCTCCTTTGGTCACTTATTTGAACTTTACTGCAACCATGTCTTGTAAAGCAAGTATTCAAGAATTCTTTTACATTTGTAACTGTTTAAAAGCAGCTTCAGGACACTTAGAGACATAAACATGTTGCTGTAATAATATATTTATTTCCTCTTTCTGTTAGAGGAAGAGCTCTAATTAAATCAATTCCAATTGTACTCCATACTTCATCTTTAACACTTATAGGAGGTAGTTCAGCTGAATATTTTTAATTTACTCTATAAATATTATATTATGCACAAAGTTAACTATAACTGATCATTTTAGTTTACATAGTATTTAATAACTGTCATTTGCAAACAATATTGTTTACAATTATGTTTATTTATTATTTTCAGAATTAAAAATTGTAGTTATTATTATTATTATTACCATTATATATATATATATATATATATATATATATATATATATATATATATATATATATATATATATATATATATATATATATATATATATATATATAAAGGTGTGAACTTGTTTTGCTCTGTAATTTTTTAGAAATATGTATCAACATATTTTTTGAATACTAGAATTATGGAACTTTAATTTTACATGAATTGTTTTGAGTTAAATTTTATTTATAATGAATTTATTGTTGTTAAAAATTTGCTTGTTTTGTGGACATATATCGAAGTATATATCGAAGGAATGCTGGTTTATTTTTCTAATATATTCTCTCACCTTTAATAACATTTTTTCTTACTACCTGCCAAATTTCATTGAAAAAAAAGCATACTCAGACACTTTAAAACTCTACTCCAATTAGGTAAAATTTTGTTGTTGTTTGGACATCAAGTATATATCAAAGGAATGCTGGATCATTTTTCTAATATATTCTCTCACCTTTAATAACCATTTTTTCTTAATACCTGCCAAATTTCATTGAAAAAAAAGCATGCTCAGACACTTGAAAACTCTACTCCAAATAAAATTTTGTTGTTGTTTGGACATCAAGTATATATCAAAGGAATGCTGGCTCATTTTTATAATATATTCTCTCTAGGTAAAATTTTGTTGTTGTTTGGACATCAAGTATATATCGAAGGAATGCTGGTTCATTTTTCTAATATATCCTCTCACCTTTAATAACCTTTTTTCTTACTACCTGCCAAATTTCATTGAAAAAAAAAGCATACTCAGACACCTTAACATTATTCTCTAATTAGATAACTTTTTAAGCTTCAATAACGCACACTTGCAATGAGGAGGATTTTAATGTCATTACATTTACCATTATTTAAATATATTATATTTTATTTAAAAAAATTAAACTTTTTTCTGCTATCATGGGGCCAAAAAGTTTGGGTTTTATAGTGAATGCAAAAAGTATTTAACTGCTAATTTTGAATTATCGCAAATAGGCATTGAGTCTAATACCGAGTGTAATACAGTTTGTAGAAATGGACATACTTTTTTATTATTTACAAAAAATAGTAATTCGTTTCTCAAAACATCTCAACAAGTCACTAGACATTTTAAGATAGAAACATGTAAAAATCAGGTTAGAAGTCTCATAAATGAATCATTGAAATGGTCTAGAAAAAATAGCAGGGCTAAGGACAGTAAGCGTTTTTTGCAATAAACTTTTTTAAGCCATATATCAAGTTTGTCTAATATTGTATTATCATCAGACTTCTCAGATGTTTCATATACCAATATGAATGTTTTATTTTTTTTAAATAGTTGAACATCAACATCTGCAGGTTATAGCAAATGAGACATAACTAAACATATATTTAGAGAGAAATTAGGCCCTATAAAAAAAAAAAAAGCTAACTCTTACAAATAATATTGGAACAAGTTAGCACTTTTAAAAGCTGAATTAAACAGCATGCCAAACCAATTACGTGTTCTAAGACAAAATGTTAAACAAAAAGTAAAAATAATTAAAGCTTCAAGGGAAAAAATATCAGATCTGAAAAAACACACATAAAAAAATAAAATTACAGTGAGCAGATTCGTCACTTTAAAGCTGAAAAAAAAGCTATGAAAAATAAATGAAAAGCATAAGTTAAGGCAACTCAAAACTAAGCATAATGCTGCTGCTTTTTTACAAGTAACACGGTAATTGCTAGTTTGGAGAATGATTTTCTCCAGATTAAGGAAGAAAGAAATGTAATTATGCCAGAAGATGAAAAAACGTATTTATTATAAATAAGATTAATAATTTATAATATGCTGTTGTGTAATATAACCAACAAGTAACATTCCATATCTTATGAGCAAAATAGGGTATTTATGGGTGTTACTTTTAATAATATTCCTCATCGAAGTACTGTTGAGCAAAGAGCTCGTGAACATGGCAGTATTCCAGATTTGCAAGCAGCAGAGTGGCCTATGCATAATAATAATCCTACTCTTAGGTTTGATGCTACAACACAAGAAAGTTTCCACATTATTAGCATTAACTTAACATCTTAAGATAAATGTCTTGTGTTTGCTCTAGATCAGTTACCAGGAGGAACAGCATTTGATTATGAAAGTCATATATGCACTTCAATTGATTATATGGCATTTGTTTATTCAGATTTTTACCAAAGTAGCTTTGATGAATGTCATAACTCGATTATTAAAAATATATCTAACACAATGTCAGACAGTCTACCATCTTACTATAAGAATGAGCTGAACTGCCATTTGCACCCTCTTGACACAATTGCAGTTTCATGCCGCTTGAGTGTGCAGTTTCATGTCGCTTGAATGTTCTCTTGAGTGTGAGAGTTGTTAGTTACTTGGAAATGATTGAATGACAGTTAAAATTGTTTTTGCCAAGAACAAAATGAGGTTTATAGATGTCTAAGGTGATCCAAAAGGATTTGTAAATTTTTTAAATGAAAACAATCTACTACGAAGTATTATTCCTAGATAACATGGAAATCGGCTTCATCTTCTTTTTCATAATTGTTTCATTTTTATCAAGCATTACAGTGAGTTTAAATATTTCCTCACTGTTGGAACAGTAAAATGTAAATTTTTTCAATTCTAAGAGACGCATTTTGTAATAAAACTGCAATAAAAGAAATGTGCGTGATTGCATTGTTTGGAAAACTCCCTACTGAGCCTTGAATGGAAAAGTTTTATGTTTTAGGTGAGAATGCAACTTGATCATGTTTTTGGTAGTCAGTTAGTGATAAGAATTTTTGCTAATAATTACAAATAGTAAATCTAATACAGCTGCTCAGTTTTGCAGAAGAACAGATTTTTTTGGGAATACTCTTGCCCCTAACATTTTAAAATCAATATATGCTCCATTGCTAACCACTAACACTCGTATAAGCATCATTGATAATCAGCTTAAAAAAATGACTTTTGCTTGTTTTGATGCTGTGCAAGTTGTCTTAAAGCGACAATATAAAAGATATTTCTCACTTTCTATTACACTAAAGACACTCTAGACACTAAAGGAGGTAAGAGGCGCAAAAGGGAGGAACTTGGTAGATATATCTTAATGATGTTGTAAATTTGCTTTTTTAAATGGTTTTTTACTAAATGAACACTATTTTTTAAAATTTTTATTAAACTTATTTCACATTAAAAATTTTAAAAATTAAATTTACCAGTTTCATTCACGTCATCACTGACATCTTGCACCCAGACTGAAAACCAAGACCTCATTGGTAAGATTTTTACTGTGTTTTAATTTTTGTTTTTAATTTTAATTTTTTGAACACTCATTTAATATTTTTGTTTTAAATATAGACCTGTCTAGGAGTGATTTCTTGGTTTGGCGCCAAAGCCACCCTGGGCCTAAATCAAAAAAAGCCTTCTGCATATGGGCCTGATGATTGAAGAGGTTTTTGAGGAGGAGATTTTTGTATATTAATTTTTGTATATAGTTGAGTTTGATTTTTTTATGAAAAATTTGTGTTTTATATAAATACTATTTATTATAACAAAAAAATAATATTTAAGTTTTAACCTACCCTACCCAAGGTGTGAGAGGTGTAGAGCTTCCAAATAATACCCTCTTACACTCTTTTCACGCATTTATCCTTAAAACCTTTCTTTTTTTTGATACTAAATTGCATGCATTTTTTATGAAGATACAAAGTAATAATCTTGATATTGGATCAGAGGGTGCGCCCGAAGCCAAAAGGACTTTTAGCCTATCAACCTAAAGTATCCAAATCATATTTGATGGTACCCTGTTAGAATATATATAAAAAATACAATTAAAAATTATGAATTTCAATTAAATAATAATATTTTCTTTTAAAAAATACTCATTTTTCAATATAATAAAGAGTTTTGTAGACGCCCCTCTAGCGCCCTTTGTACACCCTTTACATATATATATTGCCCTTTGTTAGACCTATCTTTTGATACCAAGTTGTATGTATTTCGATAAGAATTGACCAAGTTATAACGTTTTAAGTTAAAAAAACCTCAAAATCACAGTTTCTTCAAGAAGTCCATATATCTATATATATATGGTCCATATAAATGCCATAACTTTTTGTAGAATTGTTCAATTTTGATAATTATTTCACCTTTAAAATACTGAATTAAAAACCTTTTCAATGATATATAACAATCTAGTGTTTGATTAATTTAAAAATTTCATGTCACGTACCTAATATATATATATATATATATATATATATATATATATATATATATATATATATATATATATATATATATATATATATATATATATATATATATTGTGAGCAGCCGTGGCGCAGTGGTTAGAGTTCTGGCTCAGAACCCAGAGGTCTTAGGTTCGACGCCAGCTCTAGCCCAAGTTTCATGCCGTTTGCGGCACTCATCAGCCATATATATAAATCAAGAAAAAACCGTTCAAAAATACAATTAAAAAACCGTTACAAAATTAAAAAAATTAATAAAATAATCAAATGAAATTAAAAAATGTTAACAAGGAAATAATAAAGTTAACTACATTAATGCAAATAATAAAAAAAGAAGTAATAGGAACATTAATATCAAAAAAGTTGGAATCAGAACAAAAATATACAATGCAACATGAAAATTGTTAACTACCTTGACATGACTCTAAATCTTAGTGACTGCACTTTTAAACCTTATTTCAAACCTGATAATACATTAAATTACATCCATGCTGATTCAAATCACCCGCCGAGTATATTAAAACAAATACCACGTTCGATTGAACTTAGATTGTCTACAAATTCATCTAACAAAGAAATATTTCAAAATACTATTCCTCTATACAATGAAACTTTATTAAAGTCTGGTTATAAATGTAGTCTAACATATAATCCTATAACAATATCAACTCCAAAACGGAACAGAGCCCGCAACATCATTTGGTTTAACCCTCCATTTAGTAAAAATGTTAGCACCAACGTGGAAAATGTTTTTTGAAACTTATTAACAAACATTTTCCTAATATTAATAAACTGCATAAAATCTTTAACAGGAACACAGTCAAAGTTAGCTACAGTTGTATGCCAAGTCTATCTATCTATCTATCTATCTATCTATCTATCTATCTATCTATCTATCTACAGTACCTACTCATATTATTAGACTCAAACTCAATTTTTAACTTTTTGTCTTTTTTGTGTGTCTAAAATGCAATACAAGCAATCGCAGTTTAATTTTTTTGTTATATAATCTATATATTATTACATACAAAGCATATAAAGAAACTTAATACTTGGTGGTGAGTCCTTTTGGCTCTATAAGAGCTTTGGCACGCCTGGATATACTAATTATGGACTTTGAGGTCAATGCTTTAACTTTTGGATCTCGTACCCATACATCAATCAGTTGTTCTTCAAGCTTCTGTTTACTCGTTATTATTTCCGCACTGATTTTTTGTTTTACTAGCTCCCACAGATTTTCAATAGGATTCATATCTGGAGAATTGTCAGGCCAATCAAGAAGCTCGATACTCTCATTAGCAAGAAATGTCTTTATGGATTTTGCAGTATGGCATGGAGCACCATCTTGCATAAAAATAATTTTTCACCATTAGGAAACCACTCTCGTATCTGTGGAATCAGGGTGGTCTGTAGGACAGTCTTGTACTGATCTTGCTTCATTGTCCCTTGTACAATGTAAAGTTGACCGTACCCCTGCTTGATATGCATGACCAAACCATTATGGATGCTGGGTGATTTATCGTGTTTACGATACATTCTGGCTTGTGTTGTTCTCGTGGTCTGCGGCGTTCAAATGTGGCTTTGTCTTCTAAAATTTGAAAGGTAGGTTCATCGCTGAATACAACCTGGATATAGCAATAATTATTGATGTTTAATCATATTTAAAGTATTAGCAAATTCAATTGGGGTAAAATATCAATGCAAAAGCGTCTTTTGAAAACTTGTAATAATAAAGTATTATTTGTTTAAGTTTCAGGAGAGAATAAATGGAAAATCTACCTTATTCCAGTCATCCTGAGAAAAAGAAGAGTGTTTTTTAGCCCAAGCAAGACGTTTTTTAATCATCGCAGTGGTAAGTTTTAGTTTCTTCAGTGGCTTTCTGCACTTTAATCCTAACTCTTAACTTTGCCTTCTTAAAGATCCAAGTAAAATGTATTTTCCTTGGTCTTTCAAAAAGCTTTTCAGTTTGATTGCTGGCATCTTACGATTTTTCTCAATAACTTTTTTGATCTTTCTATTATCTCTAGCACTTGTTATTCTTTTTTGGCCACAGCAGCCTGTTCGCTGTACTTCTAATTTGACCCCCATTTTAAGTTTATATTTAATCTCCAAACTGTAGCCTGTGAGACTTTGACAAATTTGGAAATATTTCTTTGACTGTGACTTGTTTCTTGCAGAAGAACAGCTATTTTAGCTAATTTACGCGGGAAAACATCACTAGTTTTACCCATTATTAATCTTAAAACCACATCAACATTTAATAAGTTATTATATGACAGGGATACTTAAAAAAAACACTTTAAAACAACTGAAAATTTATTATTTGAGTTATTAAGACAATCAACAATAGTTTAAACATATAAAGACATATAATTTGAGTTATGAAAGATAAAAACAACTAAATGTTTTTAATTTTATATTATTAAAAATTACCATGCCTTTTATAAAGTTAAAAATATTGTTTAAAAGTATATATATTTCATAAATGTTTCTAATCTAAAACAAAAAATGAATGACAGGAAGTTATATTACATATAAATAATTAAAAGTAAACAGCAATAGCCCCTTCCTAACAAAGAAAATCCAAAAAAATAACAAAAACTTGAATTTTTTTTTTGAGTCTAATAATTTGAGTAGGTACTGTATATATCTATCTATATATATATATATATATATATATATATATATATATATATATATATATATATATATATATATATATATATCCATTTATTTAAACACAAAATCAAAAATTTAATTATAATTTACAAAGTTAGGTTCGGTGTCATTCATATAGTTAAAAACTAGTCAATGAAGTGACACCTTAATAAAATAATCAAATAAAATTAAAAAATGTTAACAAGAAAATAATAAAGTAAACTAAATTAATGCAAATAATAAAAAAAGAAGTAATAGGAACATTAATATCAAAAAAGTTGGAATCAGAACAAAAATATAAAGGAGTAAGGCTCAGAAAAATGACATAAACTGCTACATACAATATTAAAGCTACATACAATATTACGCATTACATAGATCAGATAAACAAAAGTAAAAATCAAGATGCAGAAAAAGTAACAACAACTAAATTGACAGAGAAAAATGCAAAAAAATAAATACATTCAACATTTTTTATATTCATAAATTCACGACATAAACAATGTACAAAATCAAAATTGTTCGTTTTCTTTTCTTTCCATATAATATAAGTTGTAGAAAAAATTTTAGTTCTTTTTTATTATTTTCCATTTTCGAAGACTTTTTTCTTTCAACTTTCTTTTTATTTGTTTCGGTTTTTTTTTTTCTTGTTTTTTATTTTTATATATTTAAATCCTTTATTCTTGTTTATATACTTATCTTTTAAACTTTTATTACCAAAATGTTTTTTGATTTATTTTTTCTTCATAAAACTATTTTTTTTTTTTACTTTTCACCGTTAAACAAACACTTCCCCTATTCGCGTCATATATATATATATGTCATATATATATATATATATATGTCATATATATATATATATATATATATATATATATATATATATATATATATATATATATATATATATATATATATATATATGTCATATATATATGTCATATATATATATATATGTCATATATATATGTCATATATATATATGTCATATATATATATATGTATATATGTCATATATATATATATATATATATATATATATATATATATATATATATATATATATATATATGTCATATATATATATATATATATATATATATATATATATATATATATATATATAGCAGTGATGTTTTTAAGAAAACTATTGTTGAAAATGAACATTATGTTAATAACAATAATAATTGATATATTTAATAACAATAACTGCTTGCTGAATCAATCAACTGTTCTTTTTCTTTCTTTGTGAATTTAATTCATTGGTTTTAATTAAATTAAGAACTAAAAGATAATGTATTTAGGAATATCCTAGAGGACATTCATATTAAATATCCTTTGATAACTGCAAATGGAAATCCTATAAGATTTCAAACAGGGTTTAATAGGATTCCTGTACATACAAAGATATTATCTTACAGTTTTATATGTACAGAAATCATATTCAATCTTGTTCCAAAAACTTATAGTTTTTATCCTATTAGACACCGAATGACCTGTTTCCTATAGTTTTATGTGTACATAAATCTTACTCAATTGAGTAGAATTTCTCTTAATGTAAAACTATAGGGTATTGTTCATTCGGTGTCTTATAGGATAAAACTCCTATAAGGTTTTGGAACAAGGTTGAATAAGATTTTTGTACGTCCATACCTATTCGACTTTAATATACGGTGTCTTATAGGATAGGACTCCCATAAGATTTTGGAACAGGATAGTATAGGAATTCTATCCTAAAGAAATTTTTTTAGGTTGTATTTAATTGCATTTTCCTGTAAAAAATCTTGTTACAATTTCTTATAGGAATGTACTATATCCTTTTTATAGGATATCTTATAAGACTTTTTGACAAGGGTGGCTCTTCCTAGTCTTTGCCTAAAAAAGTGTATCCTACTAGGCAGCAGGACATGAAGGTCTAATAAAATAAAAATTAGCATGAAAAAAAAAGATTGGTAATCTTTTTTGGTATCTGTTGTATCGGTATCGGGAAAATATTAGGCATCGGGATTCGGAAAAAAATTTACTCTAGACACAGCTCTAATGTCATTTATATTTTTACAAGTATATAAATATTTTATGCAATAATAATCTATCTATAATAGAATAATGGTGGTCGAATAAATTTCAGATACACATAGCGTATCTGAAATTTATTCGACGACCGATTGCATGAGTACGTGAATCAATTAAAACTCACTTCACTTCATGAAAAAAATAATTTGAACATCAGCAATAGCGGTCATAATAGCTTCCTAATTGCACTTTGGTACTTCTGTCTTCAGTCAACTTAGTTTACAAAGTTAGAATATATTTATTACACAATATATTATTGCAATTATTATGCAACCATTCAGTTAAAAAAAAAAAATTTGAATTCAAATATCGCAGTATAAAAAAACTTGACGTTGCAGATAACTTTTTTATCTTTTGCTTTGTTTTCGTTATCATAAAGAGTTCGTTAGCAACCTTAAAACTTATTTTTCATTTCAAAATTAATCAAAAATCATTGCTAAGTAAAAGCCAAAAAAAAAACAAAAAAGTTTTAACAAAGGATTTTTTTCACTTATAATTTCCTCATATATTTAAATATATGCATTTAAGCTGCTTTAAAAAATTAACTCAAAAAATGTATAGAAAAATACTTAATAATTATAAAAAAAGGGTGCAAGAAGAAGTATAGTTTTCAAGACGTTTTTTTTTTAAATTGCAAAACCCTATTATTTTCTTATACATAATATACTTATATACATTGCCGTATTTATAAATAAAATTCAAAATAAATTAAATATAATATATTTAAATATATATATTTTTTTAAGTTCGAAAAATTCAAAAGAAATTAAAAAATTTAAAATTATATTACTAGCTGAAGTCTATAATCTGAATCCACTAGAATATATGTACACTGGCGGTTAAATGTGTATTCTATAGTAAAATCCACTAGAGCGCATGTCCACTGGCGGTTAAATGTAAAGCTTTAACTTAAAAATTGACATCTTCTTTTATGACGTGAAAATTGTTTCTTTTTTAAAGTTATGAGACAGTTTGGACACGTTGTTAAGTCTTGCTCTTCAATATTATTTTTAAAATCAAACTTAGATCTTCTTTCTGCTTGATACACAGGGATAGCTTTTTTTGCTTCTTCTCTATTCACTGCTATAATTCCTTCCCTTCTTATTAATTCAAGTTCTTTTTTCATGGATTCATTATTTAGGTGTTTTAATCTGGGTTCGTCTTTGTGTTTTTGTTTAATATGACGTGAAAGGGCGGCATATTGTCTTTTACAAAATATACAAAATCTCTTCCTTCGTTTTTTTTTCTAAAAAATATTTAAACAAAAAGATGATAATCATTGTGATCATAATGATGATCATAATAATGATTATAATGATGATGATGATCATGATGATCATTATAATACTATAAAAAATGATAAAAAGTGGTAAAACCCACGTTCACAGAACATCGCGCTATTCTCTACGCTACACAATCATACAGATTAAGGAAAAATCGTTAAAAAAAGTAGAATATTCATTTAAAAAAATGTAAGTTAAGATATTATAAAATATTACGTTATAAAATTACGTTAGTGCAGCCAACGTTCTTACAATGTTGTCATTTTGATTAAAAAAATATCGTTAGTGTAATTCATGTTATTTCAACGTTATAATTCTGATAAAAAATAACGTTAGTGTAACTAACGTTATTACAACGTTAGATTTAGTCGATGTCGCCCAACATAACCCCCGAAAAAATCCAACGTTGGACATCCACTGGGTAAAAATACTAATAAAAAGAAAAATTAATAAAGAACTAGGTTAAAGTTTATAAAAAAGAAAAATTAATAAAGAACTAGGTTAAAGTTTATAAAAAAGGTATCAAGCAGTAAAATGCATATCGTTTGCATAGGAAAAAGGCAAAACAAATTTTCCGACAAGTTTACTGATATTTATTTAGGGATTATTGGAATTTAATTTATACCCAAACAAAATGAATTAGGGAAATCAGGTTTTTATCTACATATACATTATTTACCAATTTTATTAAGATCGAGTGTATAAAATACAAATTTTAATCATTGTAAAATTATTAAAAGCATAGGTAGTAGCTTCCTATCCACCGTTTATTAATTTTTACTATTTGTCAACAAAAACATCTCAAAAATCCCCATTTATTAGATCTAGACTAAAATTCTTCCCCCATCCTTTCCCTGAGAGTAAAGATATATCATAAAGTTTTTTTAATAAAGATGGAAAAAGAGATTTTCCAATCACCTTCTGTCTTGACTCAGTATACAAACTAGCTAGAATTTCACGCCATACAGATTTAACTTAGCAAAAGACTCTTACATCAAGTGGCTCTAGCAGATGCGAAAACTTTTAACAATATAACAATATCCCAGCGGGCACACGACGTTGAAATAACGTTGATCAACGTCGATCAACGTTATTCCAACGTAGTCTAAGTATTCAGTGAAAACGTCTGCTTCCGTCCAACCGTTTTTCACCCCATATAAGGGGTGAAAAACGGTTGGACGTAAGCTTTAAGTAAAGAAAACATCAATTACAGTTTTGTTACGAATAAGTTAAAGGTCCTTGTTAATGTTAAATGCTGTATCCATATTGATACGGCCCTTGTTAATGTTAAATGCTCTGGAAAAATGTCTACATTGATAATTTTTTTTACCGATGATTCATAAAACTATGATACCACTGAACACCAGCAACACCATTCACAAATATTTTCTAAAAACTATTTTTTTCTATATATATTTGAACAAGTTTCATAATTTGCTTTTTCTAAATCCAAAATCGGTTTGTTCTCCCTTCACTAATTTTTGAGCATCTTGTGCCTAGAAGATGTCTCTCAACTGTATTTCTTGGAACGCAAAATTCTTTTGATGCAGCATATAAAGACATATTATTTTTAATTTTAGATATTTAGTTTATAATTTTATACAATTAAGTTACGTAACTAAGATGTATATACAGTTTTACAAAAGGTATTTGAAGAAGAAACATAACAATTTACATTCACTTTACCCGAATCAGTCAGAAAAATAAGGGGTAAAGTGTCGAAATTAATTTACTAACATTAAACTTACCTGTTTTATATCATTATAAAAACTATGATTTTTATAATCTTCTAAACTTATATAAATAATATAACTGATATTCACACTATTAACAATAAAGTTTACTAAAACCACATAATTTGATAATGGAATTTTAAAACTTCCAACGAACTCTTTTTTTACATCTGGCACACCAAAACAAAAACTTTATCTTAAATTTTATTTTTAAAAAAAATTTATTAAATGTGAAATAATGCTAAAATACAAACTAAAAAGAATCTTAAATGTAATAGTTTTTTAATTTACAAAAATCGCTCACATTCCCCTTAGTTCACTTCACCTCAGTTTACCCTATTTAGTTAATAGTTAATACCCTATTTTGAAAATTTTAAATGTTGCTTTGAAAAAGTTTAAACGTTGTTTAAAAAAGTTTAAACGTTGTTTAAAAAAAGTTTAAACATTGTTTTGAATAAGTTTAAATATTGCGTTGAAAAAATTTAGAAGACTGTTTTGAAAGTTGTTGATGAACTTTTTAGCAAAACATGTATATAACAAGGATTTAGAATATAACTAGAATTAGAATATAACTCTCCAGCAAGTTCTAGATTAAAGCTTTTATAACTTTTTTTTAAACATCTGCTACTAGAAATACACAAGTAAAACATCTAGTTTTAAAAATCTAAAAATGCGAGAACATGAAATAACATGCTTAGCAAAAAGAAAAACAGTGATCAAAAACTTTTAATAATTAAAAAATGACAAAACCATCAATAGCATCTTGCTTATCTATTCATAAAATTTATTTTCATTTTTATATTTAGTCAATATTTGTAAAAAAGAGTCGCAAAGATGCAATAGGCAAACCTAAATCAAGTAATACCTTATTATTATTAGGACAAACTTTTCAATTAGTCAATTTTCAAAAATAGAATGTTTCGAAAGAATAGCATTATAATACCAGACTGGTAGCATAATCTAAAACCATAATATGGGTGAAAAGAATAACACTCTTTTTACATATGAGAAAAATAACCCAAGAAAGTCTTGGTTTAAAAGAAAAAGTTTGTTACATTTATGAACTTCATAAAAGTTCATGATGAAAAAAATCACCTTTTTCTTATGCAAATTGTCATTACTGGTGTGTTTTCCAGAAATACAAAAAAAAAAAAAAAACTTTTTTATCTCCAGATTTATCACCACTGCATATTCTTACTTAGTTCTAAATTAGACTTGTCCAATATGTCATTTGTAATTTGAAAAATTTACTTGCAGACGACAAGTAAAATTTCCAAATTACAAATGACATATTCTACTTGTTCTTTTATAAGACATATTTATGATGTTTGGGTAATATTGTTGTGGTGTGTAATAAATCTATAATATCACTTTTCCTTCTGTTTTTATTATTGAAAATATGCTGTTGCCCAATTTTACCAGCAAGCTAGGTGTTAACATCCATTAAAGATGGTCTTGATATATATTAGTACCTCTACCTCCAACTCTTCGTTATAAGTAATAAAACGTGCCTAAAAGCTTTTTACAGCTAGTTGCAAATTTGTTTGAGTTATTAAATACAACAAAAGAGAGTCTGTGATACATTATACTTTTTGCTGGGTTCGATACAAAGGCTTCATTTTTTCTAATAAAATTGCTTCTCCATAAAGGTTTCATTACGAAATCTTAGTTCAGACTTTTCTGCAGGTGTACAGGACCATACTACTTGACTATCTCTCTCTTTACACCTGCCAGTAGAATGCACAGGGCTGTGTAAATAAAAACTGCTGCAATAAATTTTAGCAGCTCTGCAGATATTTAAAAAAACTGTTATATCATTTATTTCTGATTTTCTTTATTCTCCTTTATATTTAATTGGACTTGTTTTAGATTTTATATAGTTTATATTACTTATTCCGTCTGATTTTAAAGGAACAGTAACTGACTGTTTCTTTAGCATGATAACAACTCCAGAAGTCACAGGGGATTTGGATAAAGTGAATCTTTCTGATTTGAAGCTATGTATGTTGTTGCAACAATAGCAAAGGTCTTATACTATCCCCTTGAAGACCTGATACTGTCTAGGATCAAAAACAAGTAGCTGAAGGAGAGAAGAGTTTTTTTTCAACTGAATTTCCTTTTCGTTTCCATTGGGATGGGAAACTGCACCGCAGGGAATGGAATTGTGAAGTTGTTGGCAGTTCCAAAAGTTGGAAGAGGAACTAGGGAAGAACAAACTGCTGCATGCCTAAAAGTACTAGATGAATGGAATATACAAGAAAAAGTTCAAGTCTGGTAATTAATACAACTTTAAGCAACACACGCATACATCGAAAAGCATGCACTCTTATTGAGGAAGCCTGATAATGGTACTATTTGAGGGCAGTTGGAATTGACTGCTAAAGAAAAGCAAGGTTTGAAGGAGCTGGTGCTCTTTGTTTCTCTTATTTATGGATGTTTCTGGCTCCATTTGCTTCACACGCTTCCCTGAATGACGCAATGATGCTTGGTATCGTCAAGAAATATCTAAATTGTATCCATAACCGCTGATGCGGCCCACTCAACATTTACTCAACAT
This sequence comes from Hydra vulgaris, assembly GCF_038396675.1. Taxonomy (NCBI): domain Eukaryota; kingdom Metazoa; phylum Cnidaria; class Hydrozoa; order Anthoathecata; family Hydridae; genus Hydra; species Hydra vulgaris. The sequence continues at coordinate 20,757,400 of NC_088930.1, read as the reverse complement.
CTACAATTCTTCTCAGAACACCTCGTAGGTCTAGCTTTCTTTGACAATAAAGTCTCTCCAGCTTTCAAAGACTCAGATAGCTCAAAGAGAATAAGCACGTGTGGCGCAGACTTCAACAGTTTTGAAAAGTTTGTGACCCAAAGAACATTTTATCTCTTCAAAGTGCTTAGTTTCACTGGAAAGGAGGAAGTTAAGAGTTTTCTGTTGAAAAATCAGAAGCCTGGGAATCAGATGCTTGCCAACAAAATTTTAAGGATCGAGTCCAGATTTTTACCAAAATTTTAAGAACAAGATGAAGGTTGTCAATGATAGCGCAGAACTTGGCATTTTTAAATTTACCCATTCTCCTCTAAGGCAGCCAATTTGGCAAAATCTTTCTCAAAGATGACTTTGAGAAAGATTTTGCCAAGTTGGAAAAAACTTTTCACTTAGTGTATCGTATTTAAAATAATGTAGTACTTTTGAAATCAGTATTATAACAATCAGTATTTTTTTCTAATGAATTATAATTAGGATCTAATAATCTTTTGACCCTATACTTAAAAAAGTTAAAATTTTTATTAACCCCTAAATATAGTCCAATTTGTTTCAAATTTTTCCAAAAATTCTCTAATATTATATGAAATAAGATAAGCCTTGTGGAGAACAGAATTTCAAAAATTTGATTTTTTGGATAATCCTAAAACTCAGCTGATGCCTCTGCAAGTAACACACTCAACTTATTTCTCCATGCACTGGTTTATCAAGGTCTGTGTTTTGTAGTTCAAAGTTGAGTCACAAATAAAATGAAAAAAATAAATGAGATTCCTTGACTGCAATGGCCACATCTGAAAGCTTGGAGAGGTAAATTTAATAGGAAAAATAAAATAGCTACAAGCTTTTCTCAACCTTAAAAGTTCAAAACATTGAAAGACAAGATTGGTACAAGGAATAACACTTCAATTATCTGCATACCTACAAAAAAAATTTAAACTGATCTCCTTACTTCTTCGTTTTATTAAATATTTATAATAATTAAAAAATTTTCAAACTAACCTCCTTACTTCTTCGTTTTTTTAAATATATATATAAATTAAAAAATTTTTCAACTTACCTCCTTACTTGATTCTTCTAAGTCATACTCTATCTTGATCTCTCTTACCTCCTTTTTGAAAAAGATTTATTTACATTGAGAAAAAAAGAAATAAAATATAAAGTAATTATATAAATAACATAAGATATTGCAATTTATAAAAAGTATTTTATTTGTTTTGTTGAAAAAACTAACTTCCTCACAAGACTCCTCTGAAGCATCTTTCCTTGTGTCTTGCATCACCTCCTTAAAATAAATTCTATTACAATATGGAGGTAGTTATATACAATACAGGGGTTATTATCAAATTTATTTTGATAAATATAAAAAATAGCTAAAAAATATAAATAATACATATTTATAATAATAGTTAAGATAATGCATATTTAAATAATTACCACTGTAAATAGTAATTATTAAAAACCATATTAAAGACAGTATCAAAAAAATAATAATAATAAAAGAAAGAGAACTTAAACTTTTGTATTTGAGAGTTTCACTAAAAACATTTTAAAACAATTATTGAATTAGAGAAACTAGAGATCTAACATGTTGTAAACAAACAGAGAATAAATCATAAACTTACAAAAAAAAAAAAAAAGTACTTGGATTTAAAGAACAAAGTGTAACTAAATTATAATTTTAATTCAAAATATAATAATATGAAAACTTTTTTTAAATTGTAGTATGAAAACCTTTTTTTTTTTAATAATTATTTAGTAGTATATGGATATTAAAAGATTTTTTGTAAGCTCAAAATAATACACAAATATTTTTTTTAATTTTCGAAGTCAAAAATAATTTATACCTAACAAAGAAAAGTGCTTTGATTAACAACTCTTGCTTATTTTGAAATTTATGCAGAATCAATGCAATGGTAAGAAAAAAAAATTCAGCAGGAGCTGAGACCAATTATTTACTGATTGACCATTAACTCATTTAAATTATTGTTTGCATGTAATCAGTGTTTTCAAACAACTAATCTGAATTTGTACCAAATACAAATTAGTTGTTTGAAAAGTGTTACTGATTAAAAAAATGCTTAGAATGCTATATGTATGATATTCTAAGTTTCACAAATAATCTTGCATTATTTCTTAATGGTACATTTTGTTTTTAACAATACAAGAAACCTGTTAGTTTTCTGTTATTATTAAAGATATCTTTTGTCTTGATGAATTTAAGTCTTGTGAAAACATTTAAAGTCTTGGTCTTGGATTGACTTTTTGAAGTCTTGGTCTTAGTTTTGGTCTTTAAGCATCAAGTCTTGGTTGTAGTCTTAATCTTGGCCTTTACTATTTTGATTATATCTTTGCTAGAAAGTTGATCCAAAAATCAACTTGAAATTGTTAAATCCCACAAATCAACCTACAAAGTGTGATAATCCACAAACCAATTAGAAAGAGTGATAGTCCATAAACTGGGTGATCAAATTATAAATAATTTTTTTTTGAGAAGTAACTCAAGTACTAGAATCAGAAATTTAGAAAAATTAAAGTATATATATATATATATTAGAGTTGTCCACTATGCAAATTTTTTTTCAAAACACCGGAATTAAAGTTTTTCCTATTCTTCTATTAGGGTACTATGTAAAAATATTTTTTACAAAATTTTAATAACTATTCTAGAGCCCCCTCAATGCCCCCAATGAAAAGCCTTACATTCTTGTTTTTAATAATAGCAAAATTGCATGCATTTATTACAAATTTGGTTAATAACATAATACAACTTTTAGATATTGACAAGATTTATTATCTTATAACTGTTATGATAAATTGCAGCATCATAATGCTAAATATTGTTTATTATAGTGATATAAATTTAAAATAATAATGCTTACAAGAAGTGACAAAGTTTTAGAAGTGTAAATCGACATCTTTGCCAAAGTTTTAGTGCAAGTTGACATCTTTGCCAACCAGTTCAAATCAGTCTTCAGATACTTGACTTTGCCTCAATCATCCACAAGAAGACCTACTACTCATGCATCTACAAATTTTTGGCTAATTGGACACCCATCACCATCCATTCCTGGTTTTAAGCTGTCTGATTGCCGACAAGTTTTAACATTTTTTCTTTTCCAAATGAAAACAAAAAATGAAAAAGTTTTGATATTGATAAAAAGTTTTAAAAAATGGACGGTTTTGATATCTCCAGATCGACATCTCGTCAAAGAAGAATGTTAAATTAACAGAAGATTGTTGAGAATGTTATAGATAGCGTCAGAATTAACCCTCCTCAGGGTTAATTCTGACGCTATCTTTAACATTCTCAGACAAGGAAGTTGCTAATGTTATTCTTTCAAAAATGAACATCACCAATGGTATTTAACAGAGGAGGTAATTCCATTTGCTTTCTTCAGTAAAAATGTTTCATCCTCTGTGAAACTGGAGATGTAAAACTCTTGGAAATTCCAGTGCCGGAGAGTTTTTGTTTTGGAAAACCGGTTTTTCGTAAAATCACTCATCAAACAGGTTTGGAAAATCTTCTAGGACCTGAATCTCGCACATTGTTCAGTATTCTTGGTATCAACTCAGACTGGCTTGTTAAAACGGACACTGGACAGAGCATCCAGGTTACTGAGAAACTGAGAAATTTGTTTGTATGATGAAGGTCGATAATGATACTGCAGAGAGAGAAGTGAAACTGATTTTACTCCATAATTACCAGTGATCCACAACAAAGAGCATAGCTGTTGCAGGGTGTAGAAAGCCACAGACAGTAGTATCCTAATTTTGACAAAAAAACACTGGGACAATTAAAATACTTATTGAGAAAACACTTAATTTCCATTTTTTCAAGATTTGTTATATTATTTAGTTCATAGCAAAGAACAATACTGAGTCAGACTGACAAATAAGTATATGATTTGCAAGCTGTGCATTAACATCGATTTTATTTCAAAATAATTACAGTAAAAGAAACACATGTGACTCTTTGCCATTTTTTCGTTGCTTTTTAACTGAAAATTACCATAGTTTTAAAACAAAGAATGGGGCTTGTCTTTTGGGGCATTGCACAGTGGGCCAGGTGGTGGACAAAACCTAAAAAATAGATATTTATTATATTCAAAACCATATATTAAAACATATTTGTAATACTCTAATTTAAAGTTTTGAAAATTATTTTGAGTATAATAGTATCTTTTAAAGCCACAAAAATTAGTTGCGGTTTTATGTATAATGAAAAACTTTTTTTTTTAAAAAAAGCGTGAATATTTTTTTTTTATACATAGCTATAATAAACAGTAACATTTAAAATTTTATAAGCTTACGGAATTAGTTTATATATTTAAAATATTTAACAGTAAAGCTTTTCGAAAAAAAATCTAAAGTAAAGATTAATCTTTATAATACACTTATAATCTGGCTTTAAAATAACGAGGTGAATTTTTAACATTTATTACTTTTATTTTGTACAAAAAGTTTCATATATATTTTAGGGAACCTACAAGAACCTATATTAAATACTTGAACTAGTAAATGTAATATGTATACAACCGATTTGAACTAAATACATTGCCCCTAACTTCCCCTTTTGGGTTTCTTTAACATTTTAAAACAAAGACTTGTAACTTATGTTATTTGCTTGAAATCAACTTTTATTTCATTTAACAAAAATACATGTTATTTTGTTTGTTATTTAATTCAATACATGCTGCACTATTTACGTAACAACTTTTTTGTTTTTTTGTTTAGTAATAAAATAAAAATTGGTGAAATTTACAGACTTTTATAACAAAATAATCTAGTTCCTAATGATATACCATTCTTTTCATTGAAATTAACTGTTCTAGTTTCGGCAGATATTAAACTAGAGGATTCTCAG